>NW_004524691.1:6893366-6915585 GCF_000260255.1 Octodon degus | reverse complement strand
CTCCATGTGACTCTCCTTAGGCACACTCTACATCATCGATCACTTTCCTCTTTGGCCCCATAATCTCCTTGATCAGAAAATTTGGGATACTACTGAGTTACATGACATTACAGTAGAAGTTCTCATATGTCCTGAGTCTTCGCAATGTGTTAATTATTGAAACTGTCCTACCAATGTGGTTTGAAACTGTCTTATTGCTATTTGTTTCTCAAAATTATTGAAAAAAATACTTTTTACGTTTGACAGTATGGTCAGCTCAAGGAATATAAGCAGGGTGTTGATTATATACTTTGTGCAAGAAGAAAACCAGAAAATGGCTTAAAACATATTCAGAAATAGGGTAGAAAAATCAAATTCATCAGCAGAATTTCAGAAAGTATAGAATTTTGAAGAAGATCCAGAAGAGTTAACACTGTGGTTAGGAAAAATCACCTTGTGCATAACTACCATCAAAGCTGCCTTTCATGTTTTAAGGTCTTATAAATAGTAATTCAATTATAACTCATTTAGGATAATTATTTACTTTTTATCATTCATTATTTATTGAGTGCATACTCAGACAGCTTTTGTTCTCTTCTTGATACTTAGGATATTATAGTAAACATGATAGACACATTCTAAAATTTACATTTCAATGGAAGTAGCCATTGTAGAGTTTCAATTCTGATAATTTGTCTTGAAGGGAATGTACATACGACTGTAAGACCATGAACAGGGAACCTGACCTGGGTGGAGATCAGCAAAGCCTCTGCCATTCCTTGCCCTGCCCTGCCCTGTCCCACCATGCCCCGCCCCTTCCCTTCTCTCTTTTCTCTTTCCTTTTCTTTTCTTTGATCACTTTTTCCTTTTAAATCCTGATTCTGAAAATAAATGGAAACTTAACATTTTTCCACAGAATTATCCTAACATTTTATAGTCAGTGGAAAGATATGATAATAAGAGCAAATGTATGAACTCTTGAAAAAAGGGGGAGGAATGCTGAATGATTGCTTTACGTCAGTAGTGGTTGGAATATTTGTTGAGGCCAAACATTGAAGTCTTTATACTATTTTAGGAGAATGGACGTCATTATCAAACTTTTCAGCATGGAAGTTTATAATCAAAAGAATAACTTGAAAGATAATTTCAGATATAAAAGTTAGCACTTTTTACAATTTTTTATTTTATTACCTGTTTCTTCTACTAGTATGTCTTTATTATCTCTCCAAGAAGACAGTGGTTTTTATTGTTTTGTCCACTTCTGAAACTTTGTACTTAGGAAAATCCTTAGAATATACTAAACGTTAAATATTTGTTGAATAACTGAAACACACAAAGAAAGTATATAGGATAAGAACTAAAAACTGCTGCCAGTGTCTTTAAGGAATAGTGTCTGGGGCTGGAATTCAGTGGTAGAGTGTACCTGGAAGTGAAAGGTCCTGGGTTTCATCTCCAGCATTATGAAAGAGAGTTTCTGAAGTGCAATGGGAACACAGTCAGTATTACAGTGGTCTGCGGAGAGAATGAGAGTCGGGAATAAGGAGAGTAAAAGTGGATAGCCCTCAGGGAAATAGGCGAAGAAGATGAGAGGGAAGTTGAACATGTAATGTAATTGGAGGCAGTGGTCTGGGATCAGAGACATGTGAAGAGGTTGGCCTAAGACAAAAGGCCAAGAGAAGGATGATTGCAGGTGCAAGTAAGTTTGCGAATACAGGGAATGAAAATTAAGTGAATTCATGCCTAATTGCTATGTATTCTTTGTAAAGCAGGAAACTGACTTTCCACTGAGAGAGATGTGGAGATACATGATGGGATCTAAAAAGCCTCTGTGTGAATAGGAATTAGCAAGGGATCAAAATAAGAAGTACCAAATAGTATTAGCAACACCATATAGTGAAAGGGTGGATTTTGATGTAGAAGTAACTTAACTATCAAAGAGTATCCTTATCTAAAACCCATTCAAAATTCATACGCAAGGGCTATATTATCTGAGGAACATTTTACAAGTGGGCAAATGCCAGAATGGAAGTGTAGAATTTATTTTCGGTGGGATAGTTACCAACTGACACCTTCATGTGTATTATGACTAGTTGACTAGTAACTAATATACATGTCATCAGTTTAGTTAACAGACATCTGGTGCAACCAAACAAAGTTCAGTGTAACATCAGTATATGGTTTTATTGTGATTGATTTGAGAAACATATATAAGTCAATTTAAGTCTGGAAGAAGGCCAGAGTATTCATCAACTCTTGTTTTCTTCTCTCTGAATGTTTTGTTAGACATGGAAATAAGTGTTGTGCCATTTACAATACCAAGTTGTGACCTGATTGAAAAATGAGTCTGTCAAATAATCTATGATTGGCTCTGTTTTTCAGTAATCAGTCACTTGCATCTCAGAACAGACATTTTTGGGGGTGCTGATTACTGGGGATTGAACTCATTGAGCTTGCCATGCAGGTTGCTAATGGTGCTGAGCTATCTCCCTGGCCCCAAGACTTAAAAAAAACAAACAAAAACAAAACAGAAAACCCCACAGATATTTACATCCTAAGAAAAGAGGAAGTTTATTCATTTACTTTATTGTTATAGATAAATATGTGAAATTACTATTGTCTTAAAAATGTGACCCAAAATACCCACAAATTGCTTCATAGAAATTTGGACAGTAGATGTTGAAGGAGAAAGGACCCAGCACTTAATTCCACCAACTCCCAGCACTCCCAACTAAAAGATCTCCAAACTTTGTTAAATTGGCCAAGGATATAGCTCAGCAGCACTAGGTCCTGAATTTAATTCCTGGTACCAAAAAACTCCCAAAATCAAACAAACAAGAAAAAACAACTTTGTTAAACAGTATACTGCATTTTCGTAAAGAAAATGCTAGTAGAACTCAAGTTATAGAATATTATTAAGGTTAGTGTCTCGGTTATTTAAGATAAATCTGTTCAACAGAAGGTAATGCTTCAATATGGTTTAATATTAATTACTCAACTCCTTCACCTAGAAATGAAGACTTACTTGCCTCTGACTCAGTCTCTGGGGTTTGAGTTTATTTCATAGGAAATCAGTTTAATCTAGGACCTGGTTTTTTCCATGTCTGGCCTCAGAAAGGACACACCTTCCCAAATACATGATCTCCAAACTTGGTTAAACAGTAGACTGTATTTTCCTAAAGAAATATTGCTGGTAGGACTCAGAGCCAGGGTCCTTTCCCAACTTCAAGGCTAATGAATTTGGCAGAGGGGTAGAACTGGGCTAGGGGAGGAAAAATTTCATCACAGAAGGGATGCAAACATATAAATGTTCACTTTTTAGTTACTCTTTTTCTGGGTCTCCCTGTCTTGCCTTCCCTCTTCTTCCTCTATGTCGACTCTTCTTTGTACTCATTGCTGCTGTTTCTTGCAGAGGAAACATTTGTATAGAATGTGCTCACTGGTGAGATAGCTCAGTGGACTCAGCACCTGCTTAGGCAAGCACAGGGCCCAGAGTTCAATCCCCGGCACCACTTGCCATGCTGGCCCCACCCCTAGGGTGTGCTGAGTCTGCCAGTGAGACCAGGTCTAGTGACACACACCTGTAATCTCAGTGCTGGGAAGGCTGAAAATAGGAGGATCACTACCAGTTCAAGCTGCGTAGTGAGACCCTGTACCAAATACATTAAAAAAAAAAAAGTGCTCAGGGGAAGCTAATGTTTTCCTGTCTTTTCTCATAGCTAGGCTTCTAGTGGAAATTTTGATATATAAACTATAACTTGTTGACTTGTTGGAAACATATCTTCGAGGACAGAGGGCATGTTTCCTCATTTGGAAGAGAGCTATCTACTTGTTGTAGCAATCTGTAAGTCCCTGAGGAATTATATAAAATCCTAAGATTCTGTGGGACTATCTACATGCCTTTTATAAACAACTACCACTAGATATAGGTCTTTTATATCACATTGAGAGTTTTTTATTATATAATCATCTGCTTGGTGTTATTTTTAAAGATATCTCATGATTTTGAACACTATCATGTTTCTTTAATGTTCATTTTTTCTCTAATATTTTAGAAGTTATACATTGTATTTTTGCTTTTTTTTTCTTTTTAGATTTTAAAATGTCTTATACTATATAAGCACTTTCTTCCTTTTTTCTATTATAGCTCCAAGTAGATTGGGAGAAAATCAAAGCTAAAATTCAGATGGAAATTACTAAAGAACGAGAGCGCTCATCAAGCAGCCAGCCCAGCAGGAACACAGGTCTGAAGCTCTAAGCACCTTGCCCACCTTCAAGACATTTTGAGATTAATTCTGTTTAGCCAAAGCATGTTTTGGTTGCAAAATAAAAAGGTATAGTCTTTAATTATAAGCACTTTCTGTGTATTTGATACTTGAAAGTATAATCAGATAAAGAGTAAGCACAAAGTAATTGATATAGTTTCAACTTTTATATTTTCTAGTCTAATATTTAGCAGAGCATTTCTGTAATTTCTCTTTACCTATGTAGTGTTTGTATATCCCATGTTTTGTTCATTACCTTATCCCTGAATCTTTAGGCATGCACAAATGTGAATGCTGATGATAAAACATTGGACTCGTTTTTTGACCTCCTAAATTGTAAAGTGCCTCCAAGAGCTTATTTATACCATGACATACAGATACGTTTGTGAAAAATATGTAATAAGTTAGATACCTGTACATCAAAGTTCAGAGTAGCTTTCTTTGAATAGCAAAAGGTAGAAAAACCTCAAATATCCATCTATAGATGAGTGAACAAATCAGTGTGGTATCCACATACAATGGAGTGTCATTCAGCCTTACAAAGGAATTAAATCCTGATGCATGTTACAACATAGATGAACCTTCAAAAACTTGGCTAAGTGAAATAAACCCAACACAAAATGTTGTGTATTGTATAATCCCACTTATGTAAGGAGCCTAGAATCAGCAGGTTCATAGAAACAAATCAATCAGCAGGTTCATAGGAACACAGTGGTTTTTAGGGACTAGGGGTGAGAAGTTGGGAGTTTATTGTTTAATGAGTATGGAGGTTTTGTTTGACATGAAAAAATTATTGAAATGGGTAGTGGTGATGGTTGTACATTTATGGATTTTAATGTCACTCATTGTAGTTTTTTTTGTGTGTGGGGGTGGTAACTGTAATTGAACTGAGGACCTCGCACTTGCCAGGCACACACGGTGCCACTGAGCTATATCCCTGGCCCCTAAACTGAACTCTGAAAAATGATTTTAAAAGGGCTGGGAATATGGCTTAGTAGTAGAATATTTGCCTAGTATTTGGGAAGTTCTGGGCTTAATCCCTAGCAATGTAATAAAGATTTTTTAGTGTTAAAATTTTGTTTTATATATAGTGTCTTCACAATTTTACAAACGTATAGAATGAACAAGTAGTAATATTTTCCTAGCAATAGACCCTAGATTCTGAACTTGTGAAAGTCTTAGTAGGTGATAAATCTGTCTGACTAGCCATAGTTCAATATGTCCCAAAATAATTATTACCACACAAACCTTTTAAAGGTTTCACAAACATTTTGAAAGTTCCATGAACCTGTTTTTGGAAATGCTACATTTTGGGATAGGTATATGTATATACATGGGAAAGGGATTACTTAATTTGCCTCCATTTTAATTACTGAGTTTCTAAGTTTCTTTTGTAGAAATACTTACTTTTAAGTGCATTTCTTTTCTTTTTGAAAATGTTAGAATGTGCTGTTCTTGTTCCAGATGTCAGATACAAAGATCTGTTCAGTTCATGAAATCTGATTGAGTTGTTTACCTATAAGTTATACTTACAAGCTTATATGTACTTTCTATATTGTTATATTTCAAGGAAAAGTTGAAAAGAATAAATTTTGTTATGTGTATTTTACCTCAATAAAAAAATGAAGTAGGTCTGTGTTCTAAAAATAGTTATGTTGGGCTGGTGAGATGGCTCAGTGGTCTAAAGCACCTACTTAGAACAAGCTAAGCTAAGCAAAGCATAGGGACCACGGTTCAATCCCCCAGCACCACATGCCAGCCAGCCCCGCCCCCTGGTGGGCTGAACTGGCCACACACACACTAAATAAATAAATAAATAAATAAAAATTAAAAAAAATAAAAATAAAATAAAAATAGTTCTGTTATTCTACAATTCAGTTCTCACTGTGTGGAGTTAACATCAAATCCTCTAAGGTAAATGGCAAGGCCCTTGCTACAGTTTAAGTCGATATCCCTTTGGAACCTCTTACACTTCTCAGTGAGGCTTTGGGCAGTGATTGAATTATGGGGTGTATGGCTGACTTGTTCTTTGTAGGCAGGTTGTGTTTGGAAGAGACAGTCCCTGAGTGTATGACCTGCAAGGCTGTATCTCCCTGCCAATCCTTCCTTCTCTCTCTGCTTCCTTGCTTCCATGACTTGAGCAGCTTTTCCTCCTTTATGCCCCTCTGCCATGCCACTCAGTCCTGGAGCCAGGAGGCCATATGGACTGCAAACATGAGCCAAAATAAAGCTCTCCTCCTTAAAGTTGTAAGGATCGCACATGTCCCAGTGACAAAGTGATTAAGACAGCCCCCAAGAAGGCTGCTCTTCTTCAGTCACCACCTGCAAGTGGAGCCTCCACATTATCCTGAAGTCCCAGGTTATCTGCACTTGGGTCTGTCTTGGCTACATATTTGGGTGTTCTCATGACCACCTTTCACATTTTTCTATGACTCATATTTTCCTAGAATGAGTCATAGAATTCACTGGAAGCTTTTACTTACAATATCATTAAAACCCACATGGGAACACCCACATGGAAAAGATGCAAGGTGTAGGCCAGTAATGGCGAACCTTTTAGAGCTTTCAATAACACAAACAGGGCTGACCAGATAGCTCAATGGTTTAAAGCACCTGCTTAGGCAGACACAGGGGTCGGAGGTTCAATCCCTGGCCTGCCATACTGGCCCCGCCCCTGGGGTGCACTGAGACAGTGATTGAGACTAGGTGTGATGGCGTGCGCCTGTAATCCCAGCACTTGGGAGGCTGAAAACAGAATCACTACAAGTTTGACCTGTGTAGTGAGACCCTGTAGACACTGCACTAAATATAAATAATAATAATACAGACAGCCTGCTGCAGCACCTATGCCATAGGTTTAACACTACTGATACAGGAGAAAGAAGGAGAGGGTGGAGGGAAATGGAAGGGACACCTCTTAGTTACTTCTCTGGTTGCTGAGATAAAACATCCGAAACCCAAAGTTGAAGGCAGAAAGTTTTATAGAAGTTTCAGCTCACAGTCCGCTGGCTCCAACGCAGGGGTGGCATGGCCCAGAAGAAACAGTGCATGGAAGGCAAAAACAGTGAAATAGTGAAGCAGCAGCGAGTGATGACAGCAGCCTTCTTTCCATTATATTCTGTCAAGGTGGTCTTCTGTTTATCCGCAGGGTTTTGTTACATAGACATAATTAAAACATTGGCTTTGCAGTTGAACTCAATCTCCAAACCCTTGCACTGCCTAAAGATCTGGTCATTGAAATTCTACCTTCTAATGTTGATTGGCTTTTCTGACAACTAGCTGGCATCCTGATGCTACCTAGGTCCCCACCTCCAAAACTACTGTGACTACTGCATTAGCACAACAGGTGTCCTTAGCACTCAGGAAATTCCAAAGATTTTAGAAGATCTAAGACTAGATATACTTTTTGTATATCATAGGCCAATGCTCTCCTCCCACCCCCAACCCCTTCAATACACGATCCTTTATAACAAAATAATCATACCTGACAGCCTTACAGATACAGCAACATTTGTTATTTTCCAACATATTTGGAAATTTCAGTATTATAAGGCCAGTATTAATAGCATATTGCATTATGGTCATTGTAACTAGGAGATGAGTTAAAAGATACTGGTGTATCACTAGCACTCTGTCTGGTCTCTGTCTGGCAGTCTGCTCCTCAGGGGATGCAACAAGAAAATGTCCATATCAGCTCATCTCTGTATTGCTTCATCTCCCCAAATCTATTCATTTCATGAGCCTGCATAGCCATGTCAAGCGCACACATCAGGATATCTGTCTGTTCCTCAATTCCAATCAATGTATAATACTAATTCATTTTACTATTCAGCTACACTTCCAGCCTGAGAGCAACAATTTTATTCACTGAGTCTAGTGAATATATTCAGTTAAAGTTGTTAGAAAAAGCAGCTATAATACAAAGTTTACAGAAGTCAGAACCATTCTCCTTCTGTGGTACTTGTCTTTCCTGAGTGAAATCTCCCTCACCTTTAATGATTTCCTATACTTCACATTTAAAAAAATCCATTTACTAACTAAACCACTACTGAAAACGTGCTGTAGCTTGGGAACCACTCAAGATGGTAGATATGTAACAGCAAACACAACAGAAAAAAATATTACTGCTGTCTTTTGAAGCCTACATTCTAATGGGAGTGTGTGTGGGAAGACATAACATAAACAAATATTTAAAAAAAAGATTTCAGGGTTGGGAATGCAGGTCATTGATAGAGCCATACATAGGTTGGCACATGTGAGGCCCTGAGACCTAGGCTAACAACCACCGCCAACACACATACACACACACACAAATGTAGTATTTTTATATTGATAAAGACAAAGTGTGACAAGGGGATAGGAAGCTGATAAAGGCATATCTTTTGGAAGGTGTCACTGAGAATGTGTAATTTGAGGAGACACTCCAAAAAAGAAATGCTCATTTTAAACTTCTGTCAAATACAACAGAGAAAAAACATTAGATAAAATTCCTATTAGATGAGCTTATATTATTCCTCTGAAACCTAATTTTAAGAATCAGACGTAGGGTTTTGCACATGCCAGGCAATCCCTTGCATTAACTGATTTTAAATGAGTTAGTCTATAAAAGGAATTCTCTAATTCTTTCTGGATGGTCTTGACATGAGTAGTAATTGTTGTACATAATATAGCTTGCCTTGAATACAATTTATGTGGTAGCATATTCATAATAATGCAAGCACTAAATATCCATCAAGTTGTAACTCTTCAGGTCCAGGTGCATAATCCTACATATAAAGCCCTGAGCCAAATCTGTTACAGAATTAAAATCTGTGTAAAAAATGCAGCATATATTCCAATGCCTTGATAAATTGATGCATAAACTACATTTATTATATGAAATATCCAGCAGGGTCACAGCTTTAGTCCTTAATCAAATATATTAATATTGCTGTTTGGGACTGGGAGTTTATTTTGATAGTTGTGTGCTTGCCTAGCATGTGTGAGGCCCTGAATTCAACCCTCAGTACTGCAAAAACAAAATAGTATTTCTACAGTGTAGCACATAGATATTTACATTAAGTGGTATGAATAAAGATTAGAAGTACCTTCAGATTTGCTGTCCAATGTGTTCAGGTTGGGTTCTATTATGAAATAAATTTTGGATTATAACTTATGGATATGGGATAATGGACTTGTGGAAGAATTAGAGAAAAAACTAGGGATCATACATGGAGTGGGGTTAAAAGAAGGTAAAAAGCTAAATCATTTTTCATGGTGGAAAGGCAGTAGTTAATACATCCTGACAGGAAATAATAAAAACTTAGAGATGTTCTGGTAATACAAAACAGCCAGCTAAAAAGAATTAAAATTGGCCAGGCGTGGTGGACTTAGGAGACTGAAGCAGGAAGATTACCATGAGTTCAAGGCCAGCCTAGACTGTGTAGCAAGATCCCATTTCAAAACACAAATAAAAAGAGTTGAAAATGATTGCTTCACAGGTTGAGGAAAAAGTCTAATAGCAATATTTTTCACAATAAGCCTTATAAAACTACTAGCCTATTCCAGTGTGCACCTGATAACTTTGACAAAAGCAGAAACTGACCTTTAAAAGATGACATGTGGGAGAAAATATGCAAAACACATACTTGATAATATGCCTCAACATATCAAGAACTGTGAAATCTCACCAGTGAAAAAGGACCATCTGGGCCTGATGGTGCACACCTCTAATCCCAGAACTGAGAATCGTCATGAGTTCAGACACCCTGAACTTGGGCTGCATAATGAGTTCAAGAGCAGCCTGAGTTATGAAGAGGGACCTGGAGAAGAGAAGAAAGAGGAGGGGAGGGGAGGGCAAGAGAGGAGAGGAACAGCCAAGCAATCCAGTCAGAAAATGGTCAGAAGACATCAATACATATTTTACCAGTGAGGATATACAGATGACAAGCCCACAAAAAGACATCTAATGTCTTAGCCTTTTAGAAAAATGCAAATTAAAACCACAGTGACCAAAATGACTAAAACAACAACTAGTAGTAATACCAAGTGCTAACAAAAATGCAGAAAAACTGGGTCACATATATTGCTGCTAGGAATAAAAGGGATACAGCCATTATGCAAAAATATAGTAGTTTATTGCAAAACTATATACTTGCCCTCATATGCTCTTGCAATTGCACCCTTGGGCATCTATCAAGAGAAATGGCAATTCATGTAAAAAGGGTACTCGTACACTGGTATTTATAGTAGATCAATTCATAAGAACTGTGAGAAACTAAAATATCTTTCAGTGGGTGAATGATTAAACAAACTGTGGTACATTCATATCATGAAACAACATCGAGTAGTAAAAAGAAAACCACTGATATATACATCTTGGGTTAATATCTAGGGAAATATGCTAAGTGAAAAAAGCCAGTCTCAAAAAATCATAATCACTATGATTAATATGATTAAAGTCACTTAATATGATTAAGGTTACTAAGGAATCACTATGATTCCATTTATTTAACATTCTTGAAATGACAAAATGTAGAGACAGAGCAGATTAATGATTGCGAGAGATTAAGACCTAAAAAAGAGAGTGGATGAGGGCAGAGGGCTGTCAAGGGTGGCATGAGAAACCCTGTGGTAATGGAAAGATTCTGTATGTGATTACAGTGATATGAAGCTACTCCTGATAAAATTACATAGAAACAAAAAGGGGGAGGAGGGATAGAATTATATATATTTACTGTATGTGAAAAACACTTGGCAAAAATTCTGAAAGAATATTCATTACGTGGTGGTTCAGTCTCATATTGGAAGAAGAGGCAAGGGTGGGGGCTGTCAGCAGGGACTTAAGTAGAGATTTTTGCTCCTTTCTTCCCTTCTCTTTTTAAAAGGAAATGTATAATCAGTATTTAAGTAATTGTAAATTTAAATAAAAAAGACACAAGGTTCTATACCTTTGTTGGGATAAAGGTGGATTTCAAAGCAATTTTTTCTAGTGTCTGTTGAAATAGCATATTTATAATTTAAAAAAACAAAACTCTCTAAAGCATCCAGAGTTGGTGTTCATAAAGTACATTTTTAGCTTGAAAAATTGTTTCCCTTACACTGAGTCAATGTTGTGCCATTGGCCTATACTGAGGATCCAGTTTTGAGAATCCCTTTAGAACATATTTCATGTATACATACTCCTATAGTTATTCTTTACTTAAGATGTCATCTTTATGAGAACCCACAGAACCTTATCTCAGATCTTGGTAACAGGAAAATTTCTGCTTCTCTTTTTTGTGCATTTAGTACAAGGTCTACAGGGTCTCACTATACAGATCAGACTCATAATGATTCTTCTGTTTTCAGCCTTCCAATGCTGGGATTACAGGTGCACACCACCATGTTCAGTCTCATTTGCAGTCTCAGTGTGCCCTAGGGGCATACTGGCACAGCATGCTGGGGATCGAACCTAGGTCCCTGCATCTGCATAAGCAGGTGCTTTAATTTTTCTGTTTCTTTTAAGGTTTGGTTTTTTACTTACTAAACATTGTGAATCCTTTCACTGATAGGCTTCTTTGTATTTCTTGCTCCAAAGCTTAGTACCAAGGTGCAGCCATATCCTTTTGTGTTTCCTTTTGCCTTCATTTTTCATCTAATTTGTGGGAAGGTCTTATTTTATAAATTATAGAATGGATGGATAAATGAGGAAGTAAATGAGTAAGTAAATGGACAGATGGAATAATTGATGTATTTGTAATTTGATCTTTTTTAACATTTAAATTCTATCTGTATGAAGTCTTAAATTATAAGACAAAAATATAAACAGAGCTATAAGAATGTGCTATTTTTGAGATATATCAGCTGAGACACTGGATATTTAATTATGTTGGACTCTAGTTCTCATTTTATTGTTTTGTTTTTGGCAGAACCAGGGATTGAACTCAGGTCCTTGCGCTTGCCAGGCAAGCACTTATTCTCCTGAGCCATCTCCCTGGCCCCTATAGTTCTCATTTTAATTAAATTATTTTTGCAGTGCTGCAGATCAAAACCAGGGACTTGCACATATTAAGGAAGCACTGTACCACATAGATACACCTATATTTATGGTTATTACTTTTATGCCGAGCATACAAAACCCATCCTGTATGTATGTATGTATGTATGTATGTATGTATGTATGTATTTATTTATTTTGCAGTACTGAGGATTGAACTCAGGACTCTGTGTTTGCCAGGCAAGCGCTTATTCTACTGAGCTATCTCCCTGGCCCCTTTTTCTTTTAAAAATATTAAACAATGTCTACCAGCAATTTTAAAGAAATAATTTTCAGTTTTTAAAGTTAACCAGGCACATTTAACACTGAAGGAATTAGATAAATGAGATGGAAAAACTAGTATCTGAGTCTCCCCACCAAAAACATTTCAGATTGTATCCACTGAACATGTCTCCATCCTACAAATACTTTGGAATCACTATAGATTCCCATTTAAGGGTCTGATGGATTTGTGAAAAAATAGCAAATAAAAAAATAATAGCAACCTTATTTTGTGAAAAAATTAAATGATGATGTTGTACAACCACCACCACAGCTCTAATGATAAGACGGTGTGCAAAGTTAAGTTTATTGCCCATTGAGACATGTGGTTAAAAGCACAAGCTTGAGATTTAGACATGCTAAATTAGCTTCCTACTCTTCTCCTTATCAGTTATGTGACCTTGGGTACACTATTTGACCTCTGTAAATTATATTTTTCTCATCTGTAAAATGGTACTAATATTGCTCAACTATTCTTGCTATGAATTTTTAATGAAATAATGTATGTAAAATGGCTAACATAGTGTTTGTTTGTTCTTCTTTTCTCTTTTTTTTTGGTGGAACCAGGGATTGAACTCAGGCCTTTGTGCTTGCCAAGAAAGCACTTATTCCACTGAGCCATCTCCCTGGCCCCCTAACATAGTGTTTGGCACATGTAAGCATTAACTGAATTATAATTACTGTAACTGGCATCATGATAGAAATGATGGCATGTACCAAACTTATATCTAAAGTCTTATCCATGTCTACGTTTTAGGGAGAAAAGCTAAAGCTAAGCAACCAAATGATAAATCAGAATAAGCTATAAATAATATTTTATCTTATAAAATTTAATTGCTAGAATTCAAACACAGTAACTATAAGCTTCAAGAATTCGCTAATGAAACTATTAGCTATAAACAGATGACAGATATTAAAATAAAATTAGGTGTACATAAAAAGTGTAGGAGCACTCCAATTATAATCTGTAACCAGCAGAGACTAACATTCCTCAAGATACTGCTGAAAACACTTGAACAAAACACTTGAAGAAAAGAAAGACAGGAACAGGGGAAGACTTGTCAGTATCAGAAGTCCTACAGTCACCAAAACTCCACAGGAACAAATAAATGATCCTAATTCCCACTGAAATCTTAAGAGAACTCCAGACCACAAACTGGCCCAGTAAAAATTTCAAGAATCTTCAAAAGCAGAAGATGCCTAAAATAAAACTAGAACCCGTAAAAGACCTGGCTATTATCAGAGAGCTCACATAAACATTGAAAGAACCAGAGAAATAAATAAATGGTGAGAGGATCTACAGAAAGTTTAAGAATACTCCAAAACAGAATCTAGTAAAGGATCACAATCTAATAGGCATCAGGAGGCTGGAAGATCTGGCTGCCACGGGAGTGCTCACAAATACTAAGACAGTAAAGGGAACAAATAAGTGGTGGTCACGTACACAGAAAAAGAGGGAATATTCCAAGATGCAAACCCAAACTGGTAGAAAACAAAGAATATTAGGAGATGTTGGAGACAGCTGGGGAAAATACAGTCAGGAACAAGGAACAGGAATCAAAAAGCTTGTAAAAGGACCAAAGCAAGCAATATAGCTAAAATAGTTAAAGCAACAAGAACATCAGCTATCCCAAATGGAAAAGTGAACACCTCACAGTTATCAAGAAATTGCTTAAGATAGCCACAGGAAAGACAGTCTGTGGAAGACCAGTAAGAACCAAGGGACTTACAAACACTCCACAGCAAGTTGCAGACCTGGGAATTAAAAAACAGGGAACTCTGGACAGCTCTCACGAAGGTATGTAAGTCAACTGAATCTTTGACAGCAATCAAGAAGCTTCTGAGAACTTCTTCAAACAATACTGAACCCATAGGAGACCTGACAGATACCAACAGACAAAACCACAGAAAAGGGACAAGACTTGACAGTGTCAAGAACCACATGGCACTTCCCAAATGGAGAAGTGAATCTGGAGAAAATCCACAAACATTGGGAAACTCAAGAAAACTCCTAAGGTACATCTAGTAGAAGATGTAGAACATATTGCAATGCTTATAGAAACTAAGTTCTAGGGCCATCCAAATAGCTCAGTGGATTAAAACACCTGCTTAAGCAGACACAGAGACAAGAGTTCAATGCACTGAGACTGCAATTGAGACTGGGCCTGGTGACATACACCTGTAATCCCAGCACTTGGGAGGCTGTAAACAGGAGGACCACTCTGAGTCCAATCTACACAGTAAGACCCTATGCACCCTGTACTAAATACATTTTAAAAAAACCCCTAAGTTCTAAAAAGTTGTTCATAGGAAATGCTTAATACAGTTTTAGACACATCAAAAATTATAAGAAAAATAGTTGCCTAAGACAGCTATAATAAAAGATATGTAAACTACTACTCAAGAAAGCCAAGTACTAGGGAAAAAAAATAGAACAGAATTTTTATGCTCTATCAGAGTTTAAGTTTGACTTATGTTCGTTTTTTGGTGAAAAGAAACTGTAAGACTATATGTAAAACTTACTTTCTTTTGTTTTTTTTCTTTTTTTTTTTTTTTTTTTTGTACTGGGGATCAAACTCAGGACCAGGTAGGCGCTTGTGCTTGCCAGGTAGGCACTTTATTCTGCTGAGCTATCTCCCCGGCCCTTTAAAACTTTTTAAAAAATAAAGCCCTGAGCTAAGTGAGATTCATAAGTTATTTTATTGAAGCCGTCAAAAAAAAGTAGTTGAAGAGTTGAAGACTTCCTGGAAGGCAAAACCAAATAAAAGCAATGTTTGGAAGGCTCACTACAGTGTATTTGGTTCAGCAAACAAAAATAAAGATGGACCAGGAGATCCCAGACAAGAAAACTCCTCTTATAATGCTTGTGAATATGAACCTCAAACTATAGTCTATGAAACCAGAGACACATGGCCAAAGCACATGCAAGACAATCAGAAAACAAGACCTGCCTTTAAAAAAAGAACAAAAATGTTAAAAGATTTTCTTTTCAGAATCTAAGCATTGCCCTATTCAAAGAGATAACAGGCAGAAAGGAACACAGATATAAATTGAATTCCAAGAAAATGTAAGTCAGAGAATGTCTCTGTGTTTCAGACACAAACACAGAACTGATGGGAAACTACAAGCTCAATTGCTTTCCATCAATAGAAAAAGATTCAAATATATATGAAAAAATACTGCAAAGAAATTCCAAGAGAAAATCTTGGAAGATGGAGTTATGAAACGAAAGACAGCGTAACATCATGGGCAAAACCTGATAGTATGCCTAGTTCAACAGAGATTATGCACATTGAGATAGATGACAAACCAAAGAAGAATTTATATTAAAAACTAAACTCTATGAATGAGAAAGACACCTTTACAACCCAGAAAAATAAAATTAATTTGATCTGTTAACATCTTTGGTTAATATACAAGAGAAAATTCACACAAAACCAGTGTAAATCTGGACTGTTCTGATGAAACAAATGGAGCCAACAAATATAAGATAAAAACTGACAGTTCACTTTAGGTAAACTCTTAGTATAGTGTGGATTCAAGGCATTATAACTTAAAGATCTTCTGGAAGCTGCGATAAAAATAAGATAAAGTTAGAGATGACGTCTATTTCCCCCAATAAGACAGAGATACCATGTGTAAAGGATGTTGAAATGGAGCCTAGACAGAATATCCATAAACATGTAAAGGACACAACAATCTATCTGAAATCAAGTTACCTGTGTGGTTTTGAGGCTGAAGTCTTTCCTGCAACAAAAGAAGGACTTGATATTTTATCTGGTATAACACATAGAATGGGAGTAAGGGTAAGGAGAAAGCAGTAGCCATTCCTCATAGTGACAGCATAGAAACCACAAAGATGACTGAGACAAACCAAGCAGAAGGATGTCGCAGCCCATGAAGAAATATTGTGCTTGATTTTTAGAATCCAAAAGAACAAAGAAGTCTCTGTCACTACTAAAATACAAGAGTTCAATACTTTGACCTAACATAGCAGAGGATGATTCTTTGGGTAAAGACGGCAGTATTGACAATGCTTCAGGAAAATTGAGAGGAGAAAGCAGAGCAACAAAAATGTAATAGCATTTATTGTGTTTGAGATCTAGAAAAAAAATAAGATCCTCATTAGAGGGATGCAAAGATTTGACCCTTTTCCTAGAGTTACAAAGACAAGTTCGTAGTTTAAAACTAGAGAGGGGAAGTTTACAGTCTTTTGATGTCTACACAACAGAAACATACTTGGCTCAGAATGGAAAAGCTACAGGAGTCAGATACAAGCAGAAAATGAAGGAAATACTTTGGAAAATACTGATTTACTGAAAGAACAAATTCTGTCCAAAGGGTGAGGTGATAACCAGAGTGATGTTAAGTCATAGCAATGAGTAGCATTGAGATGTATTTGAGGAAGAATACCTACTGGAAATCCAAAACAGGATAAGAACAACACAATAGAAAGAATATAACAACTGGAAGATAACAAAACAATGGAGATATTTCACTATTACATTGAAGAGGGAAAAAAGTAATGCTGTTTGTTTTAAGTATTGCCCATAAAACTGCAAGTGAATTCTATAAGCAACAGCAAGTAAATAAAATTAATTTTAATATATATTTAAGTATAATGAAAATATTGATTTGCTGATATTTGTTTTTCTGGTTTTTTTTTTTTTTATTTTTTTCAGTACTAGGAACTGAATCAATTCAGGGCCTTTGCGCTGAGCTACATCCCAAACCTTCTCAAAATGTTCATTTTGAGACAGGATTTCACTATGTCACCAAAGCAAACTTTACAAAGGTAGTAGTTTTCTAGTACTAACCATATGGAAGAAAGGCTATCTTGATTTTCCATAGCTGATTGCTGAGTTATTCCTTGGTTGATAAAAATACATCCCTAATCTAGTGGTTACTAGTTTTTCACCAATAAAAAGGCACATGTAAGCCATGAACTTGGATATAAACTTATCAGATATTCTATTGATTGGTTTATGACACCCCCCTGGAGAGATGGTTGGATCTTGTTCCTCGGAACAAAACTTGACATGTTGCTTCTCTCAATCTAGAAAACCATTTAAAAAAATCAATGAAATTTTTATAAAATATGCAGAATACCATATAAATCTATCATATTTGTGTTTATAACATCAGTTCTAAATTTTTGCTTTATTAAATCCTCTTGAGAGAACCTGTATACATAAAAGTACAACATTAAGGTACTTAGCACATTGCCTTTTAAACTGCTAAGTGAGGCCATGTCCTTAATATTCCCTCTGGCCTTTACAATTGGATTTTGTTTTACTTATGTAGCATGCTTCATGCCCTTTGGTGTAATCACCAATGCCAATGTCCATGGTTAAAGCAACTCACATTTGTAGAATGTGGCAATTTAATGACCTCTTAAAATTAATTTTATCACAAGAAGATGTATCTCCTTTGCTTATGATGTTCGACACCTGTAACAAACTGCTTTTAAGCAACAAGGGGTTGCATGCGCATGTGCACACACACAGGTATAGGTATATAAACACAGGTACGTATATAAACACACTGGAAGATAACAAAACAATACAGATATTTCACTATTATGTTGAAGTTTATATACCTAGCACATAAATTTAGAAAATCAATGATATTTCTCACCTTCCAGATGGGTGACCATATTCAGGACCACTGTTTCCCTACTTAATAAGAAATCAGTGAAAATAAAGTATGCTTGGAATGTTTCAGTATTTGAATTATTTTGATAACTGAAAATCAGAAGAGGCTCTGTACTGCAGAACACGGCACTCACATGTGGGTTTCATTGAGAAACAAATTCCCTAAAGTTAATTTTCCATAGTCATCCCATTAATATTATAGGCCATAAGTGAATGTTCTTTATATATAGAGAACACTTAAATTTGCAAATATACATAGAATATTAATGATAGGTTCTGGCCCTAATATGAATTGCTGAAATCATCATGGTGATCATCTAATATGGCTGATGCACTTAAAACAAAGCCCATCTTCCCAAGACCACCTCCCGCTTCTTCTCCATCTCAGCCCAGGACATAATTTCCTTCCACCCTTCCCACCACCTCAGGGAAGACCCCTAGTCAGCCCCCTCAGGTATACCTAAACATCCCCTCCAAACTCCACCCTGGCAAAAGGTCTTAAAAACCCTGGCCTCCTTTGTTCCAGTCGAGAGAAAAGTCCTCATCCTTCCCACATTCTCTCCTGTGTCCTCAAAGAAAATAAAGCCCCTTTCTGTCCTTCCTTCTGCCTGTTTCTCTGCTGCACCAAGTACCTATCAATTAAATGTAGATAGAATCACCCTTTCATCATTAATTCAAGAAATAGAATAGCAATTTTCTATTTTAATGAACATGCAGTTCTATAAAATAGGGTTTTGCTATGTACTAACCTCTAGGTAGCATCTGTAAAACTGAACACCTAGAGGTTACCCTTAATGATTTAAAAGTATTTATGGCTAAATATTGCAGCATTATGAGCACATAGGTTGTCTCATAACATGATCTGCTAATGTATATGATCGAAACATGTTCATTCATCATTAATAGGTATATTATTTTCCCCAAAACTATGCAACAAAATTGAATAAAATTGTAAATTAATGCACTGTGAGGAAAAAAAAAATACCCATGGTAGGGTCAAACTCATTTTTCTGAGCAATGTGAATCAAAGGTGGTGGGTTGGGCAGGAAAAGCTGAAAACTTACTGCAGTTTTAAAATACAGTAGGACTTCATTGCATAGTCGGTATAAAGTGTAATTACCACCGTGTAGACAGTCCAGATTTTAGGGAGAGAACTGTTTCATAAAATAAAAGGGAAAAAAATACTTGATCCATATCATAAGTGGATTTTATATAGGATTTTGTTGTAAATTTCTCTAAGACATTCATTAATAATAACATGTAGGCTTGTCTTCATATATTGATACTTGGGTATTTTATGTTGCAGATACAGGTGAAAGGCAGTTTTAAGAACTGCCTAAAATAGTGCACTCTCAATGAATAAATCATTTAAAAGAATATGGCAGCATTCCAGTGACTGAATAGTAGGTAGTAGTATTGATAGCCACACACAACAAAAATCTAGCATATTGGAGTTATGTTGATATATTTGATTAGTCAATATAATCACATTTCATTAAGCTTGTATTATTCTCAGCTGAGTTTCAGCTGATGCTTTTGTCAAGTCACAGCTTAAAATTACTTTTAAATGACATATACTGCACTGTTACCCTCTACTTACACATCTGATGAAATTTATGCAGAGAAAGATTTTAATCTTTTCCTGTTTTAATACATTTCAAATGATTTTTCTTTAATGACAGAGTCATCAGCTGTTAGAAGTTGAAAGTAAACCATCTGCTTTTATTACAGCTCAGACATTTAAAAATTTCCCAGGGCTGTCAACCTTCTTCAGTCAGTCTTTAAAAGTTTAATCAAATCTTTTCTTCTACTATGTCAGATATTTTATGTTTCCTTGCCATTGTCCAGCTTCTCAAAACATAAGAATGAACAGTGTTCTAAAACCATCTATGAGATCCATGTGGATGATCTTTTTTGATGTAATATTTACCCTTCTCCAAACAGAGAAACCTTTTGTATCTTTGCTTTTATTTTCCTTTCACATTAATCATAAACTGTTATAACTATATGGTATTCAGTGTATATACTGTACATAGACAATACGTGTATGTACACTATACACAACACAAAGTTATATTACCTTTTGCTTAAAGAACAGGTGACAACAGTAGAACTAATATGACACTTGCTTTTTTAAGGTAGGGTGACTCAATCCTGCTGTAACACATGACTGCACAACTATGGCTTAAACAAAAGCTGTATGTCTCAAGTTCTTATGTTTTGTTCTATGTTGTGGAATGTGTTCCAAACGAAAAATGGAAGAGAAAGTGTATGATAGCATACTTCATGGAATGGCATATATGTATCGATTCTATTTTACATATAGCTATGTGATCAATGATACAAGACCAAGCCTACATACTGTATACTTATTATAAAAAGTTATATATTATACTACAGTACTAAAAATAAAATATATTCTCAAATAGTGAAAATAAGATATCCTTCATGTTTTTATGTCATTTCCTGGTTTTATCATACTTTTTTTCACTTCTAATGAAACAATGTCCAACATTTTAAACAATGATAGAATGTGTGCAATTTCCTATTAATGGCCTAAAAAAGTGATTAGACAATTATCTTGTTAATTTGTTGAAATAGCCTCCAGCTGCATTCAATACATGGGAAAATATAAAAATAAAAGACAAATAAATATATACCTCCTCAGCTACTGAAAAATCGTAAGTCCAATGTACCATATTACGAATATGGTTTTGATAGAATAGTTGCTGTATCTTAAGTACAGTAACTGTGTATCGGGTCTAGGTGCCCCTCCGCCCCACTTAATCCTACGTAAACCCCTAGCTGTAACTATTGGCTTGGCCTGGAAGGCGCCAAAGAAGTTTTTTTGGGTTCTCCTGAAGAAAGCGGCTCTATTGTATCCAAGTGCAGCTCTATCAGACCTGGAGCAGCAGTCGCCCATCACACGTCGGCCACAGTTCGTCCCAAGGGCTTCTCGTTCTCCATCCTGGGAGACTGTGACCTCTTCTGTCCTGGCCAAAGGAAAAGGGATGCAACTCCGCTGGTTTCTCAACCTTAAAGCCGCCCTTCTGCCAAAGCACCAAGGGCTCACGTGCTCTTTTAGTTTCGGGAAGCAGGCACTTAGAACACAAGAGGCGGCAAGGCAGAGAGGGCTGGATGGCCTTTGATTTGGCGGTGGGGACTCCTCCGCAGCTGCCGCCACCGCCGCATGTGCCCAGCGTTTCCTTGAACCAAATGAAACGCAGGGAAACCTCAGGTCCCGGGAAGCGCAAGAGGGCTGACCCGACCCAACCCGACCGCGGGGAGACAGGCAGTTATTTTTGGGTGCTAGGCGGAGTCGAAGGCAGACGGTGGTGGCCGTGGGCTCCCCGGCTTGTGCCTCCTTCCGTAGCCCGGTCTCGCATCATCCGCTTGGTCCCCGAGTAGCCCTGGGCGCTCAGATGAGCGGGAAGCGGCCTTCCCCGGCGTCGGCGTCCCTAGCGCCGCCACCTCGCGGGCGACCAAGCACCGACACAGGCAGCACGACCTCCCTGGGGCTGAGCTGCTGCAGCCGCATGGACTCCTCGTAGGTCGGCAGGTATTTGACCTCCTCGTAGCTGGGCAGCTGCAGGAAGACCGGAGAGACCACACGCAGCTCACGCTCCGGGGCGCAGGCGGGTGCCAAGCGTCCGCCACCGCTGCTGTCCAGCAGGGAGTCCTGCGAGCCGGCTGCCGTCTCGTCGGGCAGCAGAGCCGGCGAGTCAGCGTCGTCGTCCGGCGGCCGCGCGCCCCCAGGCGGCCCAGAGCCCCCGGGCGGCGCGGGTCGCGCCTGGCCACGCGGGTACCTGCGTGGGCTGGGGCAGATGATGCGCTGCAGGAAGTAGCCGATGGCGAAGAGCACAAGCAGGATGAGCAGCCCCGAGAGCTTGCGGACGAACCAGCCCACGTTGTCCAGGAAGGCGTGAAGAGGCAGCTTGCAGCAGCGCATGGCGGTGGCGTTGGCCGAGTCGCAGCAGCCCTCCCGCTCGCCGCACGCCAGCTCCGCGCAGCCCCCGCCGCCCCGCGAGGGCGCCACCAGCGCGAGC
>NW_004524691.1:6891398-6892917 GCF_000260255.1 Octodon degus | reverse complement strand
GCGCCCCGCCGGCCGCGCCTCGGCTCCCCGCCTCCCGCCCTCCGGGACGCGCAGGGTTAACGCTGGCGCTCCGCCGCGAGCCGCTGGGTCGGGACGCTCGCAGCCGTCGCGCTGCTCCCCGCCACCCGGCTGGGGGCTCTCACTCTCTTAGGTGTCTCGGTTCTAAGTGATTGGGTTTCTCCAGGAATGTTATTTAAATTGACTGGAACGGGGATTCGCTTACCATCTCTCTGGCAATCTTTCTGATTAAAAATGGATGATGGCCATTAAGGCTCGCGCAGCCCCACTGCCGTCCTAGAGTTTGGGGTGGGCACCGGCCCGTAGTTCCACTTTTAGGGTGCTGCTCCAGAACAGGTAGAGGATTCCTAGGAGAAAGGAGCAACTCCTATCACCTCACCACAGGGGGAGGGAGGCACTCTGTGAAGGTGACCAGAGAGGGCAGAGGATAGGTGAGGGTCGCACACTCCTCCGGCCGCCCTTGCACATCATACTTAACCCTCCCTGCGCAGAGCGGGATTCAGTTGTGAGGCGCAGGGAAGCCCCTCCTGGAAAATGTCAAAGCGGTGCTCTAAGTGGTTGGCAACGTTCGTAAGCATCGATCTGTGTCGAAAGGGTCTTTTTCAAGGTTATGCTTGTTTGCGAAGTGTGACTTTAAAGGAAGTCGGAGGAAGTCTGTACCTCTGTGAGACAATAAGATAGAGTGTAGCTTGTCAACACTCTGGAAGCCCCTTAGCACACAAGGGAGGTGGCGGCTGCCTTGATCCCTGACTGGCAGACTGGTACAACCTCTGGGTGGTGGAGTCGGGCAGCACGCTGGAGCCATGCCTTAGAAAAGCCAGGAGTTTGCCACTTCTGTTAAGGCACCTGAAGTAGGCCATCCTTCTCTCACCCCTTTCACAAGAGGACCACTTGAAGAGATACCCCAAGAAAAATCCCATGGTCAACGTGTGTGTGTGTGTGTGTGTGTGTGAAAGTAAAAAGAAAACAAGAAGAGGAAAAATATAGACAGAAAAGATTCAGCTGTGGGTCAGATAAAAGCAAGTATTTCTCTCCTAGCGCTCCTTTACAGAGTAATGGGCAAAGAAAGGTTAAAAGAGTGGTAATTCAGACAGCTTTGCCCAGCTTCAATGAAAACACTGTTAATAATTCTGTTGCTGGATACACCTTACTTTTTTTTTTTTTTTTTTTTTTTTTTTTACACTACTGATAGGTTCTGGCCCTAGTGTGGATTGCTAAAATCATTATGGTAGTCATCTAATATGGCTGATGCCCTTAAAACAAAAGCTTATTTTCCCCAAGTCCACCTCCCCCTTCTTCTCCAACTCAGCCCAGGACATAATTTACTTCCACCCTTCTCTCCACCTCGGGGAAGACCCCCAGTCAGCTCCCTCAGGTATATCTAAACATCCCCTCCAAACTCCACCCTGGCAAAAGGCCGTAAAAGCCTCAGCCTCCCTTTGTCTGGAAGAGAGAGAGAGAGAGAGAGAGAGAGAGAGAGAGAGAGAGAGAGAGAGAGAGA
>NW_004524691.1:6843749-6891298 GCF_000260255.1 Octodon degus | reverse complement strand
AGAGAGAGAGACAGAGAGAGACACACACAGAGAGACAAAGACAGAGAGAGAGAGAGAGAGAGAGAGAGAAAGAGAGAGAGAGATCCTTATCCTTCCCCACATTCTCTCCTGTGTCCTCAAAGAAAATAAAGCCCCTTTCCCTTCTTTCTTCTGCCTGTTTCTCAGCTGTGCACATCACCTGAAAACACATATCAACTACAGAATGAGACATTTTCCTCATAGAGACATTCCAAGTGTCACTTAGGATTCCTTGTGTGAAGTTGGTTTGAACACAGGTCCCTTTTTTTCTGAGCTCTTCTGAAGCTACACATTTCCCTTTGCCACCATCTAGTTCCCTGGAGGGAGGCTTGAACCCTACTTGTAAAGCCTGATTCACAACACTTTCAGGCAGGCACTTACATCATTGAGCTACCTCCCCAACCCCTGGGTCACAACATTTTCAGATTGTGTAAGATTATGAGAGGGAGGGGAGTCATTTTAATCTGGTAAAATTTGTGTTATTATTTGATTCACCTCCTTTGCTGAATATACACTGGACGTTTTCTGTACTTAGGGAGCTCTGCTAGTTGTTCACCATCTTAGAGAAAAACCTACTGCTGTTCCTTCGAGCAAACACAATTCTGTACAACCAGCTTCTACTAATTGAAGTAAGCAGAGATTCCACTGAGGGAATCAAATGGCAGCTTCCTCTTCCGTCATAACTTGTTCTTCCTTTCCCAAACTGAAAATAAATTATGAATTGGGAAAAGGGCAGTGCATGACTTGAGATAAACTTTTGAGTATGAAACTGAAAAAGAATCCTCTTGGATTTATTACCTAGTGTTTTAGGATTTCTGCCAACATAAGTGGAAGCTGTCTCAAAATAGAGAAGAAAGGGCCCCACTTATTGTTATTTTGGAATTACTAAACAGCAGCTTTTCAGTTGTTTTGTTTCTCTCTGCATTTAAGGAGTTAGAATTTATTTACAGAATATTAGGACCAAGTAAAATACAGATTTGATACAAAACCATTGAGCTGCCTTGCTTCTGTGAAAACAAAGCAGAGGATAAGGTCTGTAAAGTGAGTGTGGAATGGATTTTTAATTTTTTCTTTCCAAATTGATAGTCCCAAAGCATCATCCATTAAAGCCCCTCTACAGAAACTGGCGCCTCATTGTTCACTGACCTCTCAGTTTCACTTAATTCATTTTTATTTGCAATGTAATTTATTGTATACAACCTTTTAAAGCGAAGAAAAGAAACTCTATATCTTTAAAAGCTCTAAAAAAGCCGTGGTCTTCATTACTCAGCATCTTTATTCTTTCTTTTTTACCTAACATACAAATGAATAGGGTAGATTTAGCTCACAGAAACTCATAAATTCAAACCACTTAGTGAGGAAAATGGAATTTAATTATTTGTTCCATGGAAAAACTCATAGTGCCTTTTGTTAAATATTGCAGATTGTGTTGATTGATGAACACAAGAAGAAGAAAGTAACATAGTGGGAGCAGATTGACCTTTCTCCCTAAACATGGTCTCTTTAACTATTACTCTGATAAAAATTAAGAATATTAAGTGCTTTATGTTGCTGTGGTGCTTGAATGCTATTGTTTAAACAGTTTCCTGATTTATTCATACTCACACGAATGAGAGGTAAATGAGGAATAGTTTTCAGTGTTTTAGAACAGAAAAAGTGGACAGAACGTAGTGAAACTGATGGCTATTTGTGTGTGTGTGTGTGTGTGTGTGTGTGTGTGTGTGTCCCTGAGAGCTGTCCTGATAGCTCCTGAAAGGACCCCATCAGGCAGCCCTCAGTTCTACCCCGTGACCCCAGTTCACAAGCAAAGTCTCTCTGATGTCTCCTACCATAAGCTTACACCTTCAAGCCTGAAAAGCAGGGTCAGCCAAATAGCTCAGTGGATTAAAGAGCCTGCAAGCAGGCCCAGGGGCCTGGGGTCTCAGTGTGCCACCCGGGGGCATACTGAGACAGCAGTTGAGACTCGGCATCGTGGCATACGCCTGTAATCCCAGGTCTTGGGAGGCTGTAAACAGGCGGATCACTCCGGATCCAGTCTAGTAGTGAGACCCTGAACACCCTGTAGACCCTTCCCTAAAATACAAAAAAGAAAAAAAAAATCCTGAGAAGAAATACCCCTTCTTTTCATGTCTTTTCTTCAAAATGTCTAGATGTGGGCAGTTGGGACCTTATAAACAATCCAGTATAGAAGACCCTGTCATTCACAATGTGTGACATAGTTTCCTTGCTCCTCAATTACTATTATAATTGACTTATTAACTCCTTTTATTTTATGGTCTCCCTTCATTTGAAATGTGTCCTCCCAAAGCTACAGTAAATTAAAGGTTTTATGTATATTTGCATAAATACACCTACTTAGAAATGATTTGTGATCTGGGATAATCTGATTTGGAGTTCTTTTCAGATCATATTTCTTTCATCACTCTTTCACTAAATATTTAATGAGGGCCCACTCTGAACTGGGTATTCTGCTCCACTCTGGCGATATTATGAAATCAAGCCTTTCCTTCTCCCCTGGGAGCTTATTGGGAAAACAGGGAGAACAGCAGACATTAACCAAATAGTCAGAATAATGAATTGACATTCCAGCAGTTGATACTTATGACAAGGAAGTGAGAGATGCTCTGTGTTTTCACACTGGCCCTGATCTCGAGTGGGGCATTGGTGTTGGCTGGGAAGATCTCCCTAAGAAAGACCTCTAAAAAAAGACACAGCCAAGGGGAAAAGAAAAACTTGCAGGCAAAGAAAACTTCTTAGAGACAAATCCCCAAAATGGGGCAAGCTTTCATATGTCATCTCTTGTCCTTGGGGCAAAATCTGCATAATTTCTACTTCAGGATTTGTCACTCTGTTTCTTGATTAGCCTTAGGTAGCATTAAGCTGCCTGTGCTGTCATCTAGTTATCTATCTATCTATCTATCTATCTATCTATCTATCTATCTATCTACCTATCTATGTATCTATCTATCTATCCTATCTATCTAGAGCATTGGAGGTTGAACCCAGGACCTTTACACTAAGCTATATCCCTAGACTTTTTTTTTTTTTTCTGAGATAGTCTTACAAAATTGCCCAAACAGGGCTTGAATTTATAAGTCTCCTGTCTCAGCTTCCTATAGTGGTGCAGTTACATGGGTGCACCACCACCATCTTGTCTTCTAATTTTAAACTAAATGTAGTTACCTACAAGAATCTTAACTTTTTTTTTTTTTTTTTCCCAGTACTGGGGATTGAACTCAGGACCTTGTGCTTGCCAGGGAAGTGCTGATTCTACTGAACTATCCCCCGGTCCTCTTAACTGGTTTTACAATTGTAGTTGTCTTTGTTTTTGATCTTGCTTGGATTTCTTGGAGACCAGAAAAGTTCCAGCAACATTTTCTATTCCTCCAATTTTCACAAGCCTAACTTGAAGTGGAATTCATATTTCTCCTTTCAATTCTAAGAAACTGAAGATGGCTAACAAAAGCTTCTTCAAGCCACTTGCCTGAAGTAGGAGAAAGATCAAAATGAGATGCGTTTTTGCTTCTTCATAGGCACAAAAGGACATGGGAATATCTGTCCCAAGATTCAAGTCAGAAATAAAATGTTGAACAATTTCAGACCCTTATGAAAATAATATCTGCATTTATATTTGGCCCTTCAGCTTCTCAAATCACAACATGTATTGTTTTGTTTTCTCCTTGCTCTATGTCTGTGAAATGGATTGAGATTATTATTCTCCCTTTATGGTCTTTATACAAATCATAGAGAAAATTTGTGTCAGTGCTGAAATTGGCATCCAAGGCTTGTGAATCCAAGTCTCTTTATTAAGGTTGATGTACAAGATTGATCATTTCACCCAGATGTGGACCAGGCCAAAGGAGCCATCATTGGTGGAGGTGCTTGTTTTTGCTTTGAAAGCTCCTGATACATCAAAAAAGTCAATTAATTTTTAAAAATGAGACTCAACCCAGGCTTATTCTAGACCACAAATGTGAGCTTCTTCTGAGGAATTGAAACTTTCCATCATTTATGACTACAATCCATAACCCATTAATAATAGTTCAGGTAATAATGTGATAGGCCAGCTATTTTTGTAGGTATTTCTGGAAAGAAAAAATAAATTTCCTTCCTTTGTGAATTTTGATTTTAACTATGCACTAAGTCACCTAGTGTTCATCAGTGTAAAATGATATATGTTTTCAAAAATATGGATATATTGGGTTCTGAAGCTAATATTCTAATGGGTATACAATATTATTGATGACTTAGTCTTCTGTATTTAAATATTTGTTTGATAACAGTTAATCAGCTAATTTCTCATGACAACCTTGTAGAGGAGACCAATAACTTTCACTGTATTGTTGACAATATAAAAGCTAAATAATAAATACAATGAGAAATATTTAGTGAGGCCAGGAAGATCTGGAATTAGAATTCCAGTTATATCAGCTGAATGAATTTCTTTCTCATGTGTGCTTTTCTGAAATGACTGGGTCATTGAAGTTAGGATGTATTTGTCAGTAGGATAAAGCACTAGCCAAATGATCCTGTTGGCAGCAAAAGCATACAGCATGAAATTATTTCATAAGGAGAAATAATTTCTTAAGGTGAAACATTTTTATGCTCCATTATTTTAACCTGAAACTAGTAATGTACTCTTTGCCTCCCTTTCATTACAAGGAAAAAATGCTTGTTAATCCCTCCTACTGAATATTCTTTGCAAAATTGCATGGCGTGTGATATGACTGTTCATGCCGAGGCTTGACAGTACAGGGCAACAGGACTGGGACACTGGCTCTGAGCTTGCCATCTGGACGGTTGTCACCCGGTGTTACAGTTTGCATCTGGATGTCTCCCCAAAGCCTCCTGTGCTCGGAAGTGGGGCTTTTGGGAAGTGGTTGGATTACAAGGGCTCTACAGCTGACGTTATGTTAATAGGCAGGGTATGGTTAGAAAAGACAGGTCTTTGGGGGTGGTACCTGGAAGGGTGCATCCTCCTGGCTCCTTTGCCTGCTCATAGCCTCCCAGCTGCCATGGCGTGAGCAGCTCTCCTACCTGTACCCCTCTGCTGTGCTGCCTGCCTTGGAGTCAGCAGACTGTGAACTGAAACCTCTACAAACTGTGAGCTAAAATAAACCTCTCCTTTAGGCTGTGAGCTGTGGGTATTGTGTCTCAGCCATGATAAAGTGACTAGACACTTAGCATTCTGCTTCCAATATTAAAGAAGTGGGGTGAGACACCTGCCCTAAAAGATTTTACAAATATCCGAAATATTTGAAATTTCTTTTAATCATTTCATTGAAGATTTATCCAGTCATGGATTGCAAGAGGCCCTTTGGAATATTATTTTAACATCCCTTTTTTATCTTCCTTTCTTTTCTGTACCCTTTGCTTCAATAAATCACCACATAATATACCTGTTCAAGAGCTTACCTTGGAGATACCCCCACTTCACTTGTGCTGTTCCTTTTCTTTGGCAGGAATTATCTTTCCCTATTTCTCTGGGTTAAAACTATATAGAGGCAGCAAGGATACCCACTCTCCAAAATTCTATATATCCACCCCTAAATCCTCCTTCCCTAGCCAGGGGTCATTTCTCTGTCTTCTTTGAATCCCTTAAACACTATTTCTAGTTTGTTACAATTGTTTTTTGACCTCATGTTCCAGGTAGTTTGGTCTATACCTTAACCTTAGAATTTTGGATGTAAGCTTTTGGCAGCATGCTTCCTGCATGTCTCTGCACCGTAGCCATTTTCCATCTTTTGTGTATTGGCAGCCTTTGGTGGTGGCACTTGGGTTTGGTGCTGGGGACTGAATCGAGGGACTTGTGCACACCAACCACACACTCTCCTGCTGAGCCACACCCCAGCACTGTTTTGAATGCAAGACTTTGGGCAGCTCTTATGTAAAATTCTTCTAGACCCCTGGTGCTTCCCAGTCATTATTGTGTTTCTTGAATGTAGCTCTTCCCTGCCTGCCAGTGTTCTACTGGAAATTCATGAGGCAAAGCTCTCAAATGTTCCTGTATTCCACCATCTTTCTTTGGCC
The DNA here is from genome assembly GCF_000260255.1 of Octodon degus. Taxonomy (NCBI): domain Eukaryota; kingdom Metazoa; phylum Chordata; class Mammalia; order Rodentia; family Octodontidae; genus Octodon; species Octodon degus. The sequence continues at coordinate 6,885,250 of NW_004524691.1, read as the reverse complement.
CCCTACTAGACCACCCTTTTTACTTCTGGCAGAACACAAGTCACAAGACCCACAATGTCCATTGTTCTACTTGACAGGCACTGCCATACACGTGCAGGCCCACCTGGGACTCTGGCATCCCATAGCTGCATCACCCAGGAGCCTTTGCCAATTATATGTAATAGAGTCGAACACATTGCTAGGAATTAATTTACCTAAATTGATCAATCTATATTTTCAATGTATGCTTCCTTTTGAGTATTCTATTATTGTTCTACCTGCAGAATGAAGCATTTTTTTCCTGTGTTTTTTTTTTCTTCCAAGCTGAAAAGGTTTTTCTCCCCCCATACTATGGTGACCTTAGGTTTAGACAACAAACCTTTATGTATCCTATGATTTGCATCCCAGAGCCCATATGCTCCAGCTACTGGAAGATGGAAAGCTCACATTTACATATTAGGATGTGAGTCAGTCTTAGGTGTTTTGGGTTTTAGATTTCTTCCTTAACCTTTTGAAGTTCTTCAGTGCATCACTGCATTTCTCTGCTTGTGGAATTCTGGCCAGAGTTCAGCCAGTGGGAGGCTCTGGTGGCTGCTCCAGAGTGGGGCTCCCTCCAAAGCCAGTTGGGGTTCCAGCTTTTGCCAGATGAACCCTCTCCAAGGCTCCCATAACAGCATCCACTTCTTTCTACTATTGTCACTCTCCAGGCTATTTCACCATTTCTTAGGAGAAGTTCAGCTCTTTCTATGTAGCTAATTTCGTGTATTAAATTTCCCACTTTTAACACTCAGGACAATGTTTCCTCTTTTGACCTGACTGACCTAGTGCTTCTCAACTACATTTTCCAGCTCTAGGATGCAAAGATAAAGAAGTACCCTCTGATTCTACGGACTAAACAATGTTTATCTAAGACTATTACCTAAGACTAGTTTCATTTCTCCCACTCATTGACAAGGAAATTGTCTCCAAATGCTAGCAACAGTGAACAATGTGCTAGCTATGTGACTCTGGGCACTTTTTCTCTAGGTCTGTAATTCTTATCTGTACAATAAGGGGCATAATGCTTACAGTATAGAGTTGGTTTGGATAAATGCATGAATACCTGTAGGTGCTTAGAAGACTGTTAGGCAATATGAGCTCTATATGAGAGTAAGCTATGATTATTTAACCACAAAGAGTGCATTATCATTCCTTGCCTGCTCATTTGATTCTGAGAATGGTGAAATACAAAGCTAATTTTTCTTATGCTTATCATGACTTAATTAGATTTGTAACTTGCCTTCCTGAATCAGCCAAAGACAAATGGAACCCATTAACTTCGTAGAATCTAATATTTGCCTCTCAGTTGTATCACTGGCAATACTATAAGAACTAACCACATGAATTTGTTACTGCATTTGGAAATTCGTTGGAGGAACTGTCTCCTATAAAATTCTTCTGTTTAAAAGCTTTTAGTCCCCAAAAGATGTGTTGGGTGTGGGCTGGGGAGATAGCTTGGCAGTCTAAGCACCTGCCTGGCAAGGGCATAAGACCTGGGTTCCATCCTCAGTACTACACGGTGCATGCCTACGATTCCAGCACTGGCGAGGCTGAGGCACAAGGACCACTATGATTACAGGCTGTGTAGTAAGACCGTGTACCAGATAAATAAATAAATAAATAAATAATCTTAAAAAGATACATTTGCTTTATAATCTATAGAAGCTTTCATCTTCATCATAGTAATTATGTAATGATTGTAATTTTTTTTTCCTTTGGTTGCTTAGGGAACTCACAGCTTAAAGTTAATTATAACATCTATGTTTGTCCTTTTTTCATATTTATGTTTATACATTAATATGACTCATTTTCTAACTTTCTTATTTCATTCCATGTTCATGCTTTTTGTTCCACTTATATTCATGTTGTAAGTTATGGGATAATTTTTGTGGGGTAAGACATGATATACCTAAATAACAACTACATTTATAGGATTTTTGAAAGTGAATTTTCCATTAACATGTTATTTTATGCTGCTAATTTCCTTTTAGAATACAATCTCCATGTTAAAAAAAAATCACATTCTTAGTTATATTTTCTCACCATGGCATACCTAAGAAGATCCAAGTGGTTTGGTCACATGTTTTTAATTTCAGAATCAATTATCATAGCTTTAACAAAACTCTCACAGAGCATGAATCCTGTGGAATGTTATTGTTATTGAGAAAAATGGATTGTGGGCAAGCAAGTTTGACAAATTCCCAGGGAACTTCATTACTTCAAAATTTTCCAGAACCTTCAGTTTGTGAGATATAACATAGGACTGGGATGAGCACTTACAAAACATGCCTGAGGCCTGGGGCTCAAAGGAGTGGGGGGAAGAGGCAGAGAGAAAAAGGAAAGAAAGAAAAGATATTTTGTTGTTGTCTAAGAGGGAATAACACAGTGACCAAGGAATGCCACCTCCAGTCCATCTTTGCAGTTGTTTTTTTTTTTTCCTGGTGCTAGGGATGACACTCAAGAGTACTTTACCACTGAGCTGCATTCCCAACTCATTTCTTAATTAATTAATTGACAGGATGTCACTTAGTTGCCCGGGCTAGCCTTGAATTTGTGATCCTTCTGCTTCAGTCTCCGAGATACAAGCATGTGCTACTGCATCCACGTTCAATTTTTTTTTTCTTAACTGGAATTCTGGTTAATATTTTGAGGAACTAGAGTTATCAATTAGAGGCCAGTTTGCCACAGACTGGATTCTGTCCAGACATGCAAGTATCAACTTTTCAAGTCCACCAAAAATTTTTGAAAGGGATATTCATCAATTAAGAGCATTCTGTAGAATCAGGAATTTTGAAGATGCCTTAATTTTCTTTTACTGTTAAAATAATAAAGCAGAATATTTGGAGGTAAGTATACACTTTTAGTGTGGTTTTTCACTGTTTTTGTTTAAATTCTCTTATGCAGTGCAGAAATATAAAATCAATGACCATGTCACTAATGTGACATTTAAACTTCAATATCATGGAGCCATGATTTAGTAATAGGTACTGTCCAGTTAGTTAGAGGGATTAAACTGTGAATAGGAGAATTTTTAAATGATGTCCTTGGGAAATATAAGTAATTACTTTTGAACACAGTTTTGTATGTATAAACCTCAGGCCCATAGCATAATTTTATTAATATTGACAGGTCTAATCTATAATTAAAGCAGTTCAGAAAGACGTTTTAACAGTGACTTTTTCTTAAAGCAGAACAAAGCAGGTACTGCTGAGTGGAACCATCTAATAGTAAAGCATTCTAGCTGCCTATCTTTGGTTGCAGAGAGCACAGCAGTATCAGCTCCAGAATTCCTGGTTCCTCCATTTATGTGGACATTTTTTCCCGGAGAGCTGATAACCTATATCAGCTTAGTTTTCCTGTCTTTTCCAGAATCCTAACAGTTAACATTTGTTTCATGCCTGCTCTCACATGTCTGTATGTCAACCATCTCATTTGTTAGAATATCAAGATAGATAGAATGGTTAGGAGTTCAAGCCTGGGAGTTTAAACCAGCCATAGCTGGCATAAATGCAGTTCTAGGATGAGCTCTGCAGCCTTGGGCAGGCCACTGATTATTCCAAGCTTCTGTTTCCTCCTCTATAAAGTGGGAGTAATAATGTAATCTAATTTATAAGGGTTTTGTAAGGATTAAGTGAGATAATCCAAAGTGCTTTATGGTAGTAGATGCTCAGCAAATACATTACTCTGAAACTTTAAAATTAAATAAGATTCAAGAAGACAGACTTATTAAGAATTGCAAATCAGGGAGAGCTAGGATGTGAACTCTGGTCTCATCCCCAGTAGAAAAATACCAGAGGAACATTATGCCGAGGACCTCTGCTGGCTGGTGAGCCCACTGCTGACTCTGCCCAACAGGGCTGTGCTGCTATTTCTATCATGGCATCAGGGTGAAGGTGACATGTGTCCCAAGTGCATGAGCTGTAGAATGAGCTAGTTAAGAAGTGCTCAGATCCAAGCGTTGCCACCGAGGAGGTTCAATAATGATTCAGGATGGCTGTGAGAATCCAATGAGATGATGTGCATGAGATGACTAGGGGATGTCGGGTCTTGCTGAGGGGTCAGTGTGGCAGGCTCCTCCTCTATATCAGTTTGGGCAGAACAAAGTTTGGAATGACCCCAGTCCACACTCAGCGGGATAGAGACTTAGACTTACTATATACTTTATTCCCTTTACTCATATATAAAGAAATAGAAAGGCTTTCTCACTCCCATTATTTTTTAACAACCTCGTTTATAAACTTTATCTGCATAATCCAAAATAAAATATTTAAGCTCCTCTTAACAGGCTCTTAGAAGTAACATTTTGGCGAGCTCTTCCCAGTATGCTTACTGCATTTTGGGTTTGTAGCTACAGTAAGTCAATATGTACTTTTAGATATAATTTGAAGTTTACACTTACATATTCAATGCATAAAAGGACATCCAGAGAATGGAATATTCAAACGATGTCCCACCAACATTTGATCTTAACTGCCATTGATTGGGAGTAATGTAAGTGATCATTTGGGTATTATGAAAACAAAATTACAAATTCTGGGGGAAGGCATGGAGAGCACAGGACAGGACAGGACAGGAAGGACCCTGTGGAGGAGGGGCTGGTGCCACAAGGAATTGGGAGAATTGGGAGCAGAAGTTTGAGGGAGGAGTCTGGGCAGGAAAAGGAGCTCAGGGCTGTGGGTGGTTGTAATTAGAAGTATGTATGCTCCATGGTCTAGGGCACAGAAAAGGTGCGGGGTTTGAGAGCATGTGTAAGTATAAAATTAAGTAGTTCAATTTTTCCCAAGTCCTGGAAATAACCATATTTCCTTGTCTCTTATCTTTTCTCTCTGATGCTGGCAAAAATTACAGCTGTCTCATCTATGCTTGTATATCTGTTTCTCTGTCTCTTTCTCTCTCTCCCTCAGCACATACCTTTGCTCTTGAAATCACGTTGCGGGAAACCTTGGGCCGCAATGAGAGGCCTCATGCAGATGTCTGGTTAACAGCCCTAGCGAGGTTCCCAGCTGGCCTGAACCGCCAGACACAAGAAGGAACTAGCCTCCCAAGGACCCTGCCACTGGCCAAAGGTGCCAGCAAGGGTATGGGCATGCAGGAGTGGAGCCAAGTCAGCCTTGCTAGCCTGCTTTAAAGTTCCGGACCCATAGAAACCAGAGGAGATAACAAAGGATGGTTGCCACTTCAAGACTACGTTTTGAAGTGATTTAATGGACATTCATAGAAAGCAGGGCAAATCCTTCCCTATGTTATTTCTGAGAACCCCTGGGTACATCACAAAAGTGTCTCATGAACAGTCTTCTCCCACCATTCTGCTTTTTTTTCTCATGGTCGATGTTCAAAAAGGCATGCAAAGTGCAATGCCTTCTACCATAGCTATTGCAAGGGTGGTGGGTATAAAAAGAACTCTTTAGACTTCTTGGGAAAACTTCATATGTAGATAGAGGTGGGTTTTTTTTTTTTTTTGGTACTGGGGATCAAACACAGGATCTTTTGCTTGCCAGGCAGGCTCTTATGCCATTGAGCTATCTATCCAGACCCCTAGATAGAGAATTTTGATTAGTTATTTAATTAAACTGGAAAGCAACTGGAAGGCCATTGTCTGAAAGAAGAATAATGTACCATATGTCATCCTATGTCCTTTTGTATGTAGAGTTGGTTGCATATTACCTCATGGCTATAATATATCAAATTCACCTCCAGACATCACATCTGAGTTCCAGATAGGAAGAAGAAAGAACACAATCTAAAAAGTATATGCCAATTATAAAACAATATTCTAGTGGTGTCTGCCACTGCCTTAGGGAGCTGTCCTGGAAGCGTTCCTTACATAATTCTATTTGTACCACATAGTTGAGACATGCTCTTTGTCTTCATTTGCAAGGAACCGAGGACATTTAGCTTATCAGGTGGGCATGCTCTGCCTACAACAAATTGAGGATTGGATCTGCTGGTAAAAAAAGACCAAAGTAGCATCTCTCATGTGGAATTTGAAGTGTCTTATATGTGTCTCCTGGGACTGACTTGAGAGAGATTATATGCTACGCAGAGATAAACATGGGAAACCATATGACCAGCCCTGACCTCAGCTAGAATAAGGGCTAGGAAATGTGACCCCCTTAATGCCAGGAGAGACAGATAGAACTCACACAATATCAGGTTTGTAGACTTTGGGGCTGCTGACCCCTGAAGCTTTTGAGGCTCTGTGTAAGAGCACTGGATGCCTGAGGCTCTGTGTAGGAGCACTGGGGGCCCAATGAACAGGCTTGTGAAAAAGAGGGAGTTTACTTAGATGGTTAGCATCTCTTCTGGTCACGCGTTGTAGGCACCATAGCATAGCATAAAAGATCAGGTGATGCCCGGCTTAAAGGCCTTGATGAGACAGTGAATGCAATTATGGAAGAAACTTACATTATGATGTACATAGATGGGGCTGAACCAGGAGGAAAGGAAAGGGAGGACACAGAATGCGACCCAGAAGCCCCTCCCCTACTTGGGCACATGTGAGCTGTGAGCTAAAAGCCAAGGCTGGCAGATGCTTTAGTGAAGGGAAGGCTGGCTGCAAGAGCAGCTTCTCAGGGGTCTCCGTGGGCTGGCACAGCAGAAGTTTCATTCACCCCTTGATGAAGCTGCAAACGGGCTCTGATTGCAACAGTTCTCCCAGCAGTGATTGGGTCCCCTCCATCCTTAGCATTTCTAATAATCTGCCTGAAGCTGGAGGATGGGGAAAGAGCAGGGGTGATCCTGCATGGTATTTGTGCTGAACATCCCTGGAATCATGTGTAGGCCACTGCCTAGAAGTCATTCACATGGCTACACAAGAGACCAGGAAATGTGACCCTGCTGTGTCCCCAAAGAGACAGAAAACCTGAGTCCAGTGAATATCTAGCCTATGTTTGCCATGGAGAAGCCAACAAAAGCCATGTTGAACATGTAGCCTCGAATAATAAAGCCTTAGGGCCAATATAGATTTTTAGTCTTTTAGTTTATCTCTTTTGTTTTGAGTTTTGTTCCATTTCAAATGAAGACAACACACTTGGCAGACACTGGGTTAGGATCTGTGGGAAAACAAAGAACAAAGAACTGGAGCGTGCCCTCATCTGTCCTCTGCCCTGTCTCTGCCTCAAGAGCTTAGAATTAGGTGGGAGGGTGTAGGAGAGGCAGAGGTGTATGTGAAGTGTACAGGACAGATGGTTGCTAAATGACGTGGTAAGTTTCATAGGCGTTTAAGTGTTGCTGGAATATATGAGTGAGGATGGTACTGTAAAGCTAGTAGCAATTAATAAACATTAGCTTTAGGCAAGTATAGTAATTCTTAAAGTGGGAGCCAGAACCATCAGTTTCCTTTGGTAACTTGTTGAAAATAAAAATTCCCATGCCCCACTTAGGGCAACTGAAAGAAAAAATCTACTGTAGTGCCCATAATCTGTGTTTTAGCAAGCCCTCCAGGTGATTTTAATATATAAAGTTGGGCTATATCAGTTTTTCAGATTTTATAAGAAGATATTCATGGGTGTAAGATGTCCTAGACTAGAAAAGTTCTGCACGTTTTCCCCATATTTATTCCAACATTGTAAGATTACCTCATCATCAAATATCAATGTGGTGCACACCTGTAAAGCCAGCTCTAGGGAGGCTGAGGCAGGAGGGTTGTTGTGAGTTTGAGGCCAGCCTGAACTGCATAGTGAGACCCTGTCTCAAAAAGACATAAAAAACTATATCTGTTAATCTGAGCAACAGATTTGACAATCAAAATAGATAATATATCAACCATTGTTAATCAACTATTCTTGTTTTGAAAATTTGAAATTTACACATTGTTGTATGTTACCCTGTTTCTGTCTTTGTTTCTGATTTTTGTTCTTGCTTTTGTCATTACTCTTCAAAAAAGAATTTTTAAAAAGACCAAAAAAATCAACATAGGTTAGTTCTTTTCAGTATGAGACTTACGCACCCACCAGATCAGTAGGGTGGCAACATTTCTGATTCTCTCTCCAGAATTTAAGTAATGGCCCTTTTCTTTCTTCAGCATTTAATAGAGCTAGAATGGTTCAGAGATACCACTTAACCTAGGGCCATGAACTAGGGGCACAAAGGCACATGCTCATATTTCACGACCTCCAACATCTAGAGGTCAAAGGGAACCATGGCTCCTGAGAAGTTGTGAACCACAGACCAAGCCCAGGTCTCTAATGTTACTAATGTAGAAACCAACAGGGTCTCAAACAACCGGTGGAGGCAGAGCTGGGATTTAAAAGCAAGGTTGCCCGATTTCCCAGCACCTCCTAACACTTCCCCCAGTCCAGAATCACTGCAAACACCACTCCTGAAAACAGACATCCTTCACAGCACTTCTCTTTGACACTTGCTAAGATAGTAGACTTGGGGGAGGTTGTGACAAACAGTGAAATCCAGTGAAATGGGCTAAGACGTGATAGATGGTTGATTGTTTCCCCTATATCATGGACTTTGGGTTATAATTACTTCAGTTTCAAAATGAAATAGCAGGTGTACAACACTGCTAAGGGCCAACTGTGCAGTTAAGCATTGGTCTTCAGGTCTCAATGTTTTAGGATCCCCAAATACCATGCTAATAACAACAGTTTGAACAACCATTGAAAATGCTGTCCAAATTACTTCACGTAATTTCTTTAGGTTTCAGACAGTACTGGGAAGAAAAGTGGACACCTCATTCTTAGACTTCAGTAGTAAAAAGGGACACAAGTTCATAAAAGTACAACTAAAAAGTCTGAACTTCAAGTTTTTATTTTGAAAAACTTGGTAATAATTATCCTTCATCTGCTAATTTCTAGGTAGGAAAAATATACTTAAAAGGTATTTTCACTAGCTTTTGATTGTGCATAGTGGCAATAAAATCATAAAGCTAAGAATCAGAGCAGAGGTAGATTTGGCAAGTTATTGTTTGAGTAGACAGGAGGTCCTTTTTTTTTTTTTTTTTTTTTTTTTTACTGGGGATTGAACTCAGGCCCTTATGCTTGCCAGGGAAGCACTTATTCCACTGATCTGTCTCCCAGGCCTCTAGATAGAAGGTTCTAAAAGCAAAAACCAACAACTAACTAGAAAATTATCTTCCTACACCCATCTTAGTTTTTGATTTCCATTTCAATATTAAACAAAGCAAACTAAAATCAGTTAATTATACCATTTTGAGGTCAACTTCAAAACCCAAACTCCCATGATAAACAAACTGCAATATTGAAAGCTTTTTAAAAACAATTAATAAGCAAACAACTATTATACTAGGGAAAATTGCAACGTATTAAACAGTACATCAATAAATTCTAAACAAGCCCTGTCCTTTGATTAGCTCAAAACCCCTGTACACACCAATATACATTTCCACTCCCCTCACCAGTGGTCCCTGAGACCCAGTGGTACTGCAGCTGGACAGCTGTTAGAACCCCATGCTGTAGAGTTCTGTGTAATTATTTGGTTCCCACTGGAAAACAAATATTAATGAGCTCACAATTGGCACAGCACTTAAGTTCAGATCTTGGTGATGATAAAAAGGAGCTCTTTAGAGTGTTCATAGTTGAATCTCTGCCTTTCTTATGTCTGTTATCCAGAAGTCCAAAGTCAGCAGAACACAGGGCAAATGTGACGATACTCCAGAGGAAGAGCAAATGAGGTTCTTGGCTTGTCTTTCATTGTGATCCTGATTGAAGACCATTGGACAAGTCTGTTAGGATTCTAACCACAATCCATTGGAGATCACTGGAGAGCCAAAGGTAATGAAGATACTTGTCTACCAGGGAAATATTTGTAGATGCCCAGTGGTAAAGAAAACTATAACCCAGAGGCATATATGTTTCGTGGATTACAGCACCTCTTATTTTCTCTCTATTTGTTTCCCCTTATTTTTCCTTTTATTTTCTTAAATTGCTTAAAATTCTCTTCCACCATTTGATTGAAGGCCTTGGATTCCCACTACTAAATGAAGTAGGATATTTTTCATAATGTCAGGTCAACCCAAGCAAATTTTCTCAATGTAATCTCATCACTATACTCCAATCCTCCTTTCTGTGTTTCCTTTAAAAATAGATGTGATCTCTCTCAAAAGCCATTGAGCCCTATACTGTGACCAACCACTGGTTGGGGATTCTCTGACATAAATGTTCTTATATTTCAATAGAAGGAAGTTGAATATGGATTACAAAATCATCTATCACCTTTGCAATTATAAGAACACAATAATTTCCATGATCAGTCTCCTTATGTGGGTAAAATTTCACACTGTTAAAATCCTTGCTTAATTCACACTAGCGTGAGATTACTTCTAGGGAAACCCCAAATTCTGAGTGCTTCTACTGTTGGTCATTTTGAGATGAGAAGAAGCATGCACTAATATTTGAAAGCTGCTTTGAGAATTAAAGATTTATCTAGGTCCCTGCTCCCTGGCAGGCACCACGCTGAGTAAAGGGAAGAAGACATAGATGCTCTGACTCTGAGGAGTTAGAGGATGAAGACTTTACGGGAAGGGACATGAATGAAGGGGAAAGATAATAAGAATGATGCCATAGTCCTGAGTCAGCAGGCCACAGTGCAGGGGTTCTTTGCAACTAATCAGTGTTTTTCCTCAACTCTGACACAAAGTTGTGGGCCTATTTGTTTACTCTATGGGTTCCAGTTGAAAACAGAAACAATGGTTCTTTAGGACCAGAAGGGTGTTCCGATTCCTCCACATGTGAGGATCTGGGAGGATGTGGCACACTTCCCACAAGTCTATGGAGATGGCTCTACTTTTCGTCCTGTGTGACAGTGTGTCAGGTGGTATCCTGCACCTTGCCATGTGCTAGGTGCTATCACAGAGAATTTTATTGGGTTTAAATTAGAGAAAAGTTACACTTGCCAGCCTGCCCTGTAATTTCTTCCCAACCTCCTATACTCCCAAACCTGTAATTTAGGACATCTAAGTGTCACTGAGTAAAATGGTTTGAGGTAAACTAAGATAAAACTACAAAAAACCATAGGATATTAAGTTTATTGTTTATACTGTGAGTCTTTTAGAATCACTGGATGTTTTCAAGTGCCAAAAGATGTCCAGAGACCTCAGAACTACTTAATAAACTTTTTTTTTTTGTCAGAACTGGGGATTGATCTCAGACCCTTGTGCTTGCCAGACAAGCACTTATTATACTGAGCCTTCTCCCCGGCCCCCTTACTAATCCTTTATTGCTACTTCCTCCTCCTCTTTCTTTTTTCTCCTTTTCCTTCTCTCCTATTCCTCTTCCTTCTTCTTTTAGAGGTACTAGGGACTGAACCCAGGGGCTTTTTCCTAAGCTACATCCATAGCCTCTCTCCAGCTTTTTTTTTTTTTTTTTTTTTTGAGACTGGTTCTCGCTGAGTTGCTCCTTTTCCCAGATGTGGGTAGAACTTGTGACTCTTCTGCCTCAGCATTCCTGAGTATGGGGATTATGGACATGCATGATCATGCCCAGCTCAATCTTCGTTTCTGTCAATCATAGTACAGGATTTTGGTTTCATTGAATTTTCCAAATTCTGGCTGCTGTGGTCCAAATTTTACTCTTTCCATCCCCTTTTCATGTCATGACAAAGAAAGGGAAGAGAATAATTATCGAGGTGTGAGGAGAAATTGCAGAAACTTACTTTGTTCTAGATCAGAAAATCACACCATCATATTCTCCTCATGAGTTGGTGTCATTCAGTTATGACTTCTTGGTAGTCTGAACCTACCCCATGGAGAACAAATCCAATCACCTTATTTCTCACTGTAACCTCCTAGCAGTCTGTACTAGTCAGCTTTCCCACTACTGGGACAAAATACCTGTCGTCTACAACTTAAAGGAGGAGAGGTGCAATCTGGCTCATGATCTTGAGGGATTCAGTCCATGGTCATCTAGCTCCAAGGTAGAAACACACAGTAAGGGGTCCTGGTGGGGGAAAGCTGCTTATCTCGTGGCAACCAGAAAACAAAGAGGAAGGGAGGGGCCAGGGATGAGAATGTATCTTTCAAGGTCAAGCCCCTAGTGACCCACTTCTTCCAACAAGGCTCTATCTCCAAAACACAGGAGGCACAGAACTAGGGAGATAGATTGGTGGCCTAAGCACTTGCCTGGCAAGCACAAGGACCTGGGTTTGATCCCTGGTACTGCATGCTGTGCTGGCCCCGCCCCCCCCCCCAGGCACACTGAGCAGGCCACCCAAATCAAGCATGGTGGCACACACCTGTAATCTAAGTGCTGGGGAGGCTGAAAACAGGAAAATCACTATGTGTCTGAGCTGTGTATTAAGACCCTGCACCAAATACATAAATAAATAAAAAGATTTTTTAAAGTTTTCCGATTTTCAAGGGACATATTAGCTCTAAAGCATAGCACTAGCAATTTCATGAGGCCCGTGAAGAAGAAAAGAGAAAGAGGGGGACACATGGTGGACACACCCCTGCTTTTTTAAAAAAAATGTATTTAGGACAGGGTCTACAGGGTCTACAGGGTCTCATTATGTAGATCGGACTTGTGATTCACCTGTTTTCAGCCTCTCAAGTTCTGGGATTATAGACATGTGCCACCATGCCCAGTCTCAATTGCCACCTCAGCATGCCCCAGTGGTGGGGCTGGCCCAGCACACTAGGGATTGAGCCTCGGCCGCTATGCTCTGCCTAAGCAGGTACTTTAGTCCACTAAGCTATTTGGCCAACCCACACCTGCTTCTTTTACTCAACTTTCTGCATCTTTATCTCCACTATTATTCTTATCTGAAAATCTCACTTTTCCCATTATTAAGCAAATGGAAGCCAAATCTATGAGTCTACTGACACAGGGCTTATCTTTTCTCCTGTTTGAGTAGAGGAAGTGGCCCTCCTCCCAATGGCTAATCCACTACTTGTGCCCTGACTCAGGATCCCTCCCATCTATTCCAGAACTTTGTCCCTTTGTTCCTCCTTTCCCTCTCTTCTAAATCTTCAGTCTCTCCTGCTTTATTAGATTACTGCCATCAGCACACAAATATGTCCTTAAAACAAGGCCTCTCCTCCTTCAACCCACACGTCTCCCTTGGTGCTTTCCCATTTCTCTTAACACCAGCATCAAGACGTGGCGAACATGGCAGCTGGGTGACCTGGAAAAGGTAGCAAGAGAAGAACATACAACTTAGTAACTAGAACAGATTAGGTGTCTTCATTGCACAGGAAGAATGGTGGAGGCGAGGTAGAGATCAGTGTGAACAGCATGTGAGGACAAATCTCCAATCTAACATTTGGTAAGCACTACAAGCAGGATTTCCACTAAGTGTAAGGGGCATAAAGATGGCAGATACTTGTCCCTTTCTGTGAGTGGTAGAAGGGCAGGTAGAGAAAGAAGACTTGGAGAAGCAAGGAGGTCAAGGCAGTAGGAGGCTGACTGTCCTTATCCTGATTATCCCACCCACCTCCACCCAACCAGCAGACTCTCAGGTTATAAGTGGTCATTGGGAGCATGTCTGAGACAGCATCTTCTGTAAACAGGAGCTGGGATTTATTGAGCCCTTGTTCTATGCAATTCTGCTTTTAGCTTCTTACCACTCTTATACCCATGATCCTTTACTAGTGTGCTTTTTACCTAGCCAACTACTACTTTGTACAATAGTTGTAAAGTTGGGGGTCAAGATGGTAGTAAGTGTCAGTACAGTTTTCCAGGAATCATAAAATTAATCAAGTAGCTTGGTTCCAGATGGCTGTACCAAGGTAAAGGCCCTTTGGGGAGACTCCTGCAGCAATAAAAATGAGTTCCTCTTTAAGTATAAATGTATTCTACGCACATTGGCCACTTTTCAACTAGGAAAGTTGACCCTTACTCTGGGTCTATTCCATCAGGCTGAGATGACCTTGAAAAGGCAAATGAAACATTTCTTGCTAACACCTTTCATGTGTGGTATCCCTTAAGGATGATGTTGGGTAGCACACAGAAGAAACATGATCGGAAGTGGCTGAAATAAAAAAGGAGATTTATTTACCTCATGGCTCCACGTAGACAGCAGAAGCATGCCACAGATCATATAATTCCAAGGATCCTACTGTACAACCTTTAGATTTGGTGCTTGTCCACTGGATTATAAAATGCCTGCCAGGCTCCGGGTGTGACACATATATTACAGGTATGAAGAAAAACAGAAAGCAAGGGGCAAGAGTCTGAGGGCAATCTGACCAAGCCAGTCTCCCTTTAAACGCTTTCCTGAGCTCTCCACCAAGTGAGTTCCACTTATATGTCACTGGGCAGAACTGGTCACATGGTCCTCTCAGTTACAAGGAAGTCTAGGGAGGTAAATGTTTTAGGTTTTTATGGCATTTTATGAAACAACAAGGGGAAATTGAGGCCTAAACAATTTTTGAGTGGCTGTGTATGCCATGCACACCTTGTGGCTGTCTCCTCGAAACAGCCTAGATGTCTGGTAATACTCCAGGAATACAAGACACTAAGGCATAAGTAACCCTCAGACCATTAAATTAGAATCTCTGGTAGCATAAACATCTTGTAGGGGAGAGTAATGGGGATGATTGAACCCACAATCTCAGTGCTGAGCTACAATCTCAGCTCTTTCTTATTCTGAGGCAGAGTTTTGCTAAGTCACTAAGTTACCCAGGCTGAGCTCTAACTTGCAATCTTACTGTCTCAGATTCCCAGAATTCTGGGATTACAGATGTGAACCACCATGCCTGGCAATATCAAGCATTTTTAAAGATCTACAGGTGATTCCACTGTGCAACCAAGATCTAGAACTACTAAAGGCTGCCCTGAGTGTTAATTTTGACGTGATTCTCTTTAGGAGCTAGTGATGCATTGTAAAATATTAGAGGCAGATAGGACCCTGCTGGTCACAGGAAAAGATCTGCTTAAGGTTAAATTTGTAGTCAGTGAAGAATTTGGGGGTACGAAGAGCCAGCTCCTTCTCTAACTCCCTGAACAGTAGTATCCCCCACTCAGATTTCCCCACTTTAAATCCAGTCAAATGTGATGTGAAATATGCAGGTCTTTGAGAAAATTTACATCTGATCCAATTAGTTTGGAAGGCTGAGGAGAACAAGTAGCCTTGCAGCTGTTTTCTTCCACTTCACTAATGATGCTCAGACTGAAATCCAATTTGGGATAAGTGTGTGATTTAAACGTTTACTTAATCCAGAGCCTCTTCCCAGTAAATAGGGTGCTCAGGGCCCTGAATTACCATGGCTCTCGCTACCCAAGGCTCCTGTACTAATCCTCTTCTGACATTATTCACTGGGTGTGCAGCTGCCAAGAGGCTTGATGCTAAACACCCTCATGCATCTGGAGGTTTTGTCTGCTGAAGCAAGCAGCTGGTCTGTCTGAATCCCTGGTGGTGTCAGTTAACATGCGATTTTCCAGACAGTACTGGAGACAGCTTTATGGATCATCCATCTGAGCTGAAGTTTGGAGAGGTAGTGACTTTTCCAAGGTCATCCAGAATATTATTTGCAGCACTAAGACAACAGCATCTGCCTTTAGGTTAAATTGATTGGATATTTTTATAAAGCTGAGAGTTGAAATTTTAGTTAATGTTGACCAAAGACATGTTGGTGCCTCACTATTGCCCTCTAATGTTTTGGCATAAGTCATTAATAATTCCGGACTCCAAGCAAGCAAACCCATTGTGCAGGAATAACTCTGCTAGCAGAGGGCAAGGCAATAGCCTCCGCCAGCACTGCTCATTTACACTGGAAGTCCTTGGCTGCACATGCCTGGCCCATGTGTGTTCTCACTAGATGATTACTGGTCTGAATCAGTCTCCACAGACCTTTGCTTTGCTACCCATTATTTAGGACACTTCTACAGGACTGCGTTATTACCAGCTATTACATTTCAACCAAGCAACAAGAAATCAACTACCTTTGGAATTTATGTGCAAAAGACTTGTGGTAGCTGGAAGTCATACATAGACTGATGAGGGCTTTACGGTAATGTGCTCTCAAAGTTCAATTTCTCAAGTTCTCTAGGTGACGCGAAATGATTGATTCTGAAAATGAACGCTGAAGAAATAAATTGATTCCTTTGAAGTAAGCGGGCCATTAATTCTTGACCTTAAAATCTCTGAAATGCTTCAAAAGGAGTTGACTTAGCAGTTACTTCATTTTATGGACTTAACTCTTTTTTCCCCTTCTTCTGTTTTATTATTTTGTGAGGGCCTATCCACAAGCTTCATAGTTCCTAGGAGAGTAGGATGGGGCTAGTTATTTGCCATCTTGTTCTTTAATATGCTAAACCTGCATGCAGTTGGTTAGTAGTTGAAGGCTTCCTGGTGGTGGTGTGGGGGTGAAAATCCTTGGAAAAGCTCAAAGCTGCCAGCTTAGAAAACTGTGGTTACTTCAGCCTCAGGTGCATTTAGAGCCCATTACTGAAAAAGATCATCCTGCAGAAAACCCCGGTCTAGGCTACGCAAACTCCTGATCCTGTCTCATCCCCCGAGTTTTGTGTATCCTGAGTAAGAGGCTCCATGAAAACTTCCATGAAGCAGCCACTGTGGAAGCACTGGTGCATAGGCTTAAACGTTACTCATTCTTTTTGGCATTTCTTCATTCATATATTCCTTTGTCTAATATTTAGTGGTTGTTTACCAGATGCCTGCCTCTAACATTTTTCAGGCTGTAGATTAGGGATCAATTGGAGGCTCATGTATCATATGTCTACATTATAAGTTAGAAATCAAACTATTAATCCTATAAAGCCAGGTTCAAATACATAACTCTAAGGCTCCTTGGCACATGGAGCGCTCCCCATTCTCCAGCTCCCAGTCCCGACATGAACCCCCACCCTTGCCTGTGTGGCCTATCCCTTCATCACTCACTGGACTCTGGCTAGTGCCATGGTATGTGACCTGCCTTTGGAAATGTTAGAGGCTCTCATGGGCCCTGGAAGTGGGTTTGGAGTGGCTTGGCTCCTGGGTACTAATTGTGTCATCTAGAAGGGGAAGCAGTGGGTGGTCACATCCTTTTGGCCATGAGAAGGGCAAATGCAAGCATCCAGAGAGGGCCTCTGGACATTAATTTAGGATTCAGAGCAGGGGCTGCATCTGCCCTGGTCTTAGGATGGTGCTATCTGTGGAAGGCTGGGAGATACAATGATTAAGACTACTGAGAGACTCTCATTGTAATGAGGAAGACAAAAGTAAATAATAAAGATGTTTGTGTAAAGAAGTAACTAAATTTCCAGGACTAAACATGCTACTTCAGCCAACCAGGACCTGGAAACCCCTGTTAAAGTCATGGCATTTCTTTTATAGCTATTGTTTACACTTTGTCTTGAGAGTTGTCTGTTAATCTCAGTCCTGAGTATGAGCTCAGACATTTCCTAAAAGTTCTTCTGGCAGTCTTCACCAAATCCCAAGTTACAGAGGCTCTCTATGGGGTGGAGTTATTGCTCAATGGTAGAAGACTTTCCTAGCATGCCCAGGACCCTTGGTTAGATCTTAGTATATGTGCTGCCGAAGTGAGCACACCCTTGATTAGATCTCTCACACCACAAACAAACAAGCTCCTTCAAGTATTATGTAATAGCAAGCAAATGCGCAATAAGAACAGCTACCAGTTTTTGGCCCCTCACTATATACTAGGACTATGCTGAATACTTTAATCTCACAACCAGTTTGTAGGAAGGTGCTGTCATTATCCCATTTTAAGATGAGGAAATGAATCTTAAAAGAGATTGGCCTTTCCCAAGGTTAGTTCTGGAGTCTGAACCTAGATTTGTTTGATTCCCAAGGGGCACTTTTAATCACAGCGCTATAAACTATCATCACCATTATTCATCTCTGTGCTTATTTTTTCCTTTGATATTTGTTTGGGGAAGAAGATACAGCACTTCTACTCAGTTAAGAGAACTATTTTTGCAGTCTGGTAGCCTTTCTTCTTATTTTTCTCCCCCACCTCTGTTGTGTGCTGAATTCACAAGGCATAGGTGCCAGCAGTCAGGCTCCTGGCGGGGGGGGGGGGGTTCTCCCCAGGTGTGTTTCTCCAGATGGGCAGAGCAGGCTGGCGTCATCACCTCACCCAAGAAGTGCTCTCTTTGACTTCCTTCTTTTTCTCATCATTTTCCTTCATGAATTTCAGGAAGCTATCTTCCTGAGTCTTCATGTCCTTAATAGGCTCAATATGTGCATCAATTCTTTTGGCAGGAATCTTGCCCATAACTTGTTTGTTTACAATAATGCCAAGAGCATGCTGGGTCATCTATAGACTCCTCCAGTTCTGCCTTGGAAACATTAATGGGGCTTCCTTTCCCTTGATGTTCATACTGTTATCTTTCTTAGATTTGCTCATATAAGGCAAACAAGGAGCTCCATGTGTTCTAAAAAGTGTAGAACATTTAATGGTGCCTCTCCTCTTTCTCTTTATATTCATTGCTTTGGCGAATTACTGGAAGATGGTAATTCCAGCTATAAGGCCATTCTGATAGTTTTAGCAGAGTTTAGTACACATTAAATCAGTTAATCCTCACAATCCTACAAGATAGGAATAATATTATCCTTGTTTTATGGATGAGGAAATTCAGGTATAGAGATTTTTAAGTAACCTGTAATCTTGTTGCCCATAGCTAGGTAGTTAAAAAAAAAAACTTTAAATAAAAATAAGCATCTATCACCCTGAGAGGTCAGCAAGACCTGGTGAGATGAAGCAGCTTATTCAAGATCACATGACCAGTCAGTGGCAAAGTGGAGCCTGGACCTGAGGGCTGTCTGTCTCTAGACCTGAGCTGCTTCTACAGTTGAACTGAGCTATACCTACCTGAGGACCCATATTCTAGTACTTACGTGGCAAAAGCTGCTGTGAGAATCACTGTTACAGGGCTTCTTTCTGCTGTGTGACTTGAGCATTCCGGGGGAAGGGAGGCGCCTTTATCATCCTTATGGTGGAAGTTACAACTGACAGATGATGAGAGAAGAAATGAAACCACAGAAGCAAAATGGTCTACCAACTGGATTATTAGGATCTGACTAAATAAAAGTTGATTCTCATTACAATTCCTGGCAAGTACCACCTGCTGGCTTCAGTATCAGAATTCAGCTGGACCCAAAGTTTAATGGGTCACTTTCAGCTCAATGTTAGTATTTGTGGTTAATCCCTTCCTTCCTTCTTTCCTTCCTTCCTTCCTTCCTTCCTTCCTTCCTTCCTTCCTTCCTTCCTTCCTCTCTTCCTTCTTTCCCTCCATTTTCTTTCTTTCTCATGTTTTCTAAAGCAAAGGAACAATTCTAGCTAGCATTTCCCCCAGTAAAGCTTAGCAATGCAGATGGTTCCACTAAATAGAAAGAAAGACTATTTGTTTAAAGCAATTTTGACAGCAAAATTGATAGGAAAATTCATGTCATTAACTCCCCTGGCCTGGCCCCACATAGCCATAGTTTTTTTGATTATAATATTCCACACTGGAGTTGCACCTTTGTTACAACTGATAGCCCTACATTGACATGTCATTGCCCACAGACCACAGTTTGTACTGGGGTCCATTTTTTTTTTTTTTGAAGGGTCTACAGGGTGTTCAGGATCTCACTACTAGATCAGACTCATAGTGATACACCTGTTTACAGCCTCCCAAGAGCTGTGATTGCAGGTGTGTGCCACCATGCCCAGTCTCTATTTTTGGTGTTTCATAGTCTATGATCTTAGACACATAGTGCCATGTATCCACCATTTGCATACCATACAGCATAGTTCCATTACCCTAAAATTTCTCTTTCTCCCTTTATTTTAGTAAAAGTCATAATTCATAACAATTATGAAGGTGAGGTAGGACACTGGAGTTTCCAAGTTAGTCTCTATGTAGACTGCACAGTCAGGAATGATGTTTTTTTTTTTTTTTTTTCCCCTGGTCTTTAGTACAGGGTATACAGAGTTTCACTACATACATAGGACTCGTAGTGACTCTCCTGTTTACAGCCTCCCAAGCGCTGGGATTACAGGCTCGCGCCACCAAGCCCAGTCTCAATCACTATCTCAGCGGGCCCCCCAGGCGCTGGGCCGGCACACCAGGGATCAAACCCCCAGCCCCTGCATCTGCCTAAGCAGGTACTTTCATCTGCTGAACTATTTGGCTGGCCCAGAAATGATGTTTTGTTAAGCTGAAGGAATAGAAAGAACTAGTAAGCAGAGGGACGTGGGGAGGGGGAAGAAGGTGGGAGGCAAGCAGGCTGGGGCCTGGCTCACAAAGGCCCTAGGCCAGGGAACTTGAGATGTGGATTAGCAGAGAGAGGGCAGATGTGGCCAAAATTGGTTGCAAATGGGATGGGGGGGGTAGATGTGAGGGGCTGTGTGACCCAGGGTGAGAGCTTTGAACCTGAGCCTGAAAGGAAAACCCAGAACCTCAGAGCTGGATTGCTAGCAGAACTCATTACTTGCAAAAGCAAAGCAGGTGAGATTTGGACTGCTGGGGACATTTCTATGACTCTTTCTTCAATTCCTCCTTGTCCCAGATGTCTGAAATTCTACCATTAAGAGCAATCATTTTGCCCTTCCCGTAACTCCCAGTTGACATGCTGAAAATACTGCAGTCCTCCTGGGGAGGGCAGCTAATACTGATGTTCCTGTAGCCGTGACTGAGGGATTTGAGAGCAGTCCCTGTGGACATGGAGGACACAGGAGGGCTGGGGCTCTCAGGGTGGGTCTGGAGGGGAAGCTGGAGCAGCTAGGCAGGGGCAGGCTCTGGATCTATCGTGTGGCCCAGGGGGCTCTTGACTGACAGCTGCACTAATCGCAGACTACATCGCTGATACATTATCCTTATGGCTCAATTGATAACATTTTGGCAGCTGTTTTATGCCTAAAGACTCCCAAGGTGGAGGTAGCCAATTAGGAAAGAGGACGGAGAATCTGTGGGAGCACACGCTGCTGTTGCTGCCTTTGTGGTCTCTTTGTGCCTCCCCTCCAGGCACTGCATGGAACCTTCTGTGAGCCCCATCTCATCCTAGATCTGACCTGCCTCTTCCAGAGGTGTCTTGGCCATGTTTCTCTTCCTGCTTCTCAAAGCCGCAAGAAAACACTGGCAATTCTGTCTGAAGTTCTTTATTTGCAATATCCTCCCCCACTCCTTTTAAAAACCTCTAATTCATGTATTTCTGTGTTAGTGTTTAAAAGCTCCAGGACAAATGTCACTCACTCATTCATTCCTGCCAACACATGGCATTTATCAGCTACTGTTATACCCACCAAAGCCAAACATGCACCTTCTCCATGATCCAGCAGCTTCATTACTGGTATTTCCTGAGAGAAACAAGTGGATGTGTCTACAAAAGCACATGGAGGTTGATAGCAGCCTTATTCAAATTGCCCCAAATAGGAAACCCACCCAAATGGCAAGCGCTGACAGCCAAAGGGAGTGTCCGTGCATCTCTTTGTATGCTCCAGCTTCTTCACAGTGCAGCATCCTTGGGAAGCTGAACTTCTTACCTGAGACTTGAGAATTCCCAGCATGTACCACTTGCCTTCCCAAATCACAGCCTTTTCCTGACAGAGAAGGGAAGATGATCCAGAGAAGAGATAAGGTTCCAGAGAAGATAAGAGAATTATGTACTGGACTTTGATTGATCCAGGCCTTTGGGAGGAAAAGAAAATGGAGAGAGGATCTACAAATGGGCTGTCAAGTGTGATAGCAGTAGCCAAGTATGGTTATTTGAATGTATTTATTTTTTGTTAGTAGATGTTTGGTATACATAATGTTCACATTGACCTTAGGGATGGGTTCTTTTAATTCCCCTTCCTTCCCTCTCCCTTCCTCCTCTGTTTGGATGCCTTTCCTCTTTGTTTTAAGTTCATGTTTATGACACATAATGATTATACTCATTGTGAGGAGTTGGGGCATGTACACCACACCTTAACTCTTTTTACAGCATTTTCCCTCCTCTCCTCCCACCATCCATGTCTTGGTCTCCTTGCATTTGCAGAAGATCTACCTCCCTATTTCCCCTTGTCTGTCTTTTATTTTGCTTTTTATCTATACTTTGGACTTGTAGGAAAATGAAAGCATAATGTTAAGTGAAGTAAGTCAAGCACATAGCTTTAATACCATATGGTTTCTTTTTCATGAAAAATCCAAAGGCTATCTCATTTAAATAATTAGAATGAAATAAAATTTAATAATTCATTACTTTAGTCACACTAGCCTTGTGTCAAGTGCAAAACAGCCACATGTGGCTAGTGACTACTGTACCAAGTGGCACTGATTATAGAACATTTACAGCATCACAAAGTTTGATTAGAAAGCATTGGCTAGAGAATGATTGCCTACAGCAAGTTTTTAATTATTGCTTGGTGTGGAACTCAGGCCTTACACAGGCTAGGCAAGCTCTCGCCCGCTGAGCTACTGTTCCCAACTCTGCATGAAACCTTTTTTGTGTGAGGCAGCCTTAGCATGATGGGGTGGATGGAGAGGAGGTAGACCATGGGAAGAGGATTGGCCTTCCCAGGAGTTGAACATAAAGGGCCAGGAGTGGATTTGATTTTCCCAAACAACTCCTAGTCAGCTGGAGCCAAGTCATACCCCAGACCTGACACTCTCATGTTCGATAATATTTTAAATAAATAAATGAGTGAGTGAGCTGGGCAGTCTGACTTGAAGGGGGAAGGGAGGGAGAGTGAGACAGAAGGCCTCTGAGTCTTTGTGGATAGCAGCACATTAACTAAATGTAAGAAATCCTAAGAGGAGCTCCAGAAGTGTTCTCAATAGTGTTTGCAACATCAGAATGAAGACAGACCTCCCAGAGGAGCTGGTTTGAAAGGGATTGCATCAGCTAGCTGCTGTGTGCCCCTGATTTAAGAGCCTATGTTACTCCGGGCCTCAATTTCCTCAGCTGTAGTGTGAAGAACCAGTTGCGCTGCCAAAGCGAGCACAGCATGAAGAGTCAGGACCAAAGCCCAACGTAGCACTTTCTGTGAGCGTATGATTTGGATACTCAAACTCTATTACTATCTTTTTAAGGAGAATTTCCCTGTCAGACCTTGGAGCTTCAGTGAAAGCTGAAAATAAACACAGCAGGGAGAGCAAATAGTTTTCATCGCTCTAGCCAGTTTATGTTAATTGCTCGTACCATTCTTGCTCAGGAAAGTCTCTTGGAAGAGTGTCCAAACTGAGTGCAATGGAACACCCTAGGGTGGGTACCCATAATACCA
This sequence comes from Octodon degus, assembly GCF_000260255.1. Classification (NCBI taxonomy): domain Eukaryota; kingdom Metazoa; phylum Chordata; class Mammalia; order Rodentia; family Octodontidae; genus Octodon; species Octodon degus. The sequence continues at coordinate 6,862,116 of NW_004524691.1, read as the reverse complement.
GCCTTAGCTACTGTGTGTGACCCAACAGCTTTTCTAAATGCTTTCTCCTTTGCACAAGTCTGCTGTGAGGATTGGAAAGCCTATCAATGATGACAAACCTTTTAGAGCTTTCAGTAGTAACAACTGGCTGCGGCACGTGCATCCTATGTTCTCCACCGCTGGCCTAAGTGTGTGCTTCCCTAGCGCTCATGGGGCTAGGGGTGGCCATGTAGTACAGTCCCTGTCTGGATGTGAGTTTGTAGCTGTAGCAGGCATCTTGTGATCTGGAGAAAGCTTTGGAGAAGCAGAGATGCAGCCTCTGAACTCATGCAGCTGTGGAACCACAGCGGCAGCCTCTTGTCTAGAGGGGTCTTGTTAGGTGAGAAAAATGAACCCCTACTCAGTTTAGACCTCAGAGCTTGGGAGTTGTTACTTCAGTGAAATGTTTTTCTAACGTATCATAGATTATCAATTTGCCTTCACAGGGGCAGATATAAATGGCCTCTGTTAAACTTCCAGTATTCTTGTTTCTCGGTTAACTTTCCGTCCTTTGGGGCTGCCTTTGCTCTTTTTTCTTTAGGATCTTGAATTTGTGCTACCCTACTTGTTGAATCTAGAGACATATTCCTCTATCAACTGTGTTTTTTTTTTCCTTTTTTTTATGGTACCAGGGATCAGACTTGGGACCTTGCTCTTGCCAGACAGGCACTTACGCTGCTATCTCTTGGGCCCAACTGTGTTCTATGACTATTAAAAAAAAAATATCACGAGAGTGCTAAATATCCTGACAAACTAAAAGGCATTTTGGTTTCTTTCTTTGCCCTGTGCATCCATGTAAAGGAATGCTTGGAGTGTCTTTTCTGTTATTTATAGAGATTCTCTTAAGGCACGCCAGCTGCCTGTTTTGCATGGTATTTGCAAAAATGCCTCTTGCGAGAGGAATCTTTCACCATTTTTCTTTTTTGTTTATTTGTTTGCAACTTTGGACCTCCAGAGGTTTCCCTTCCTTTCTCAGTTTCTTCTTTTCTTAATTTGATATTCTGTATGCTGTACCTTGAACCAGCACACACTGTTTCTCCAATATACAATAAAGACCTGTTCTATGTCTTAGATAAATAAATAAATAAATAAATAAATAAATAAATGTAAAGCCTGGAAGGCTGGGCATAGTGGCACATGCCTGGGATCCTAGCACTATGGGAGGCTTGAGCAAGCTCAAGCCTGGCCTGGGCAATTTAGTGGCTTGGTGAGAGACCTTGTCTCAAAATTTAAAACTGCACACATATATGAACAAGAAATAAATAAATGAGGCTTGGGATGTAGTTCAGTGTGAAGGCCCTACGTTAAATCTCCAGCACCACAAAAGATTAAAAGAAAAAAACAGAATAAAAATCCTGGGCAATGGAGAGAATGTTGACTTCCAGGATGTCAGAGGTCAGTTCCCATCCCAGGGTCCAGACAAGTCACCTGATGTCCAGGACCTTGGTTTAAGTTGATACAATGAAGGGCTGGGTTACAAACCTTCTAAAGGGTCTTTTAATTCTAATTCTATGGGCTATAATTTTTTTTTAATTTATTTTTTTCTATAATTTTATTAAGAAACAAATAGCAATGAGACAGTTTCAAATCAAATTGGTAGGACAGTTTCAATAATTAACACATTGCATACATTCTTCCTAGTGGTTAATTGCTGTACAAGATGTGGACTTGATATCCTATTTACAAACACTATTAGAACGAATCCCTCTATTCATTAAGAGAATGTGACTATATATCTATCCTAACCACTTCGAATACACAGATACAAAATGGACATTCATCTGTATCCCCTTTTTTTGTTAAGTTCCTGTAATTTAAATAGATGCAAGCATTTTTTTTTCTTTTGTTTCAAGCTTATCCTTTCAAGCTCCTATTAACATGTAAACGCCAACAGTTACGACTTGTCACAATCTGCCTGTATGAAGTATAGCTCTTTCTTCATGCTGAGGCAACAATTCTTTGGCAAGGGAGAACCAAGGAGTTTTGAGATGAGACAATCCTTGCATCAGATACAGCGAACCTCTGAAATGCTACCTTGACATGTCTGCTTGCTTCCATCTGCCTTCGCCTACCTGACAGTTGATACTGAACTTAACCTACAACTTGGATTTGGAAACCTCCTCAATATTTAGACTTTTGAGTACTAGATGTAGGGTCTTGTTTCCTCCAACTCCAACTTCCTCCCGTTTCCATCCTTGACAACTCCTGCCCTTACTATATTGCTTAATGTCACTCAACTGACATCTGAGTGAGCCTTGCCTAACCACAGGCCTAAGGTGACAGATGGAAACAGCGGCAGTGCCCTTCGAGAGCTGTCTGTAAGAGCTTCCCCAGCTTCACCTATGGCCAGCCTCCTGGTTAAGGAGAAAACCCTGTAGTTTCTCTCTCCCATGTTTTCAGATGTAGCTAGCTACATGCAATCAGCTGGATTAAGTAACTGCCTTGTAAACATGCAGTAGCCAAGGAAAGTACTCTGTAATTGTGTTTTCCTGTGGACTTTGAAATTCAAGTTCTATTAGGAACACCAGCCCTCCCAGCCAGACTGATAACATCTCTATAGCAACCTCTTCAGGTTCAGGCAAACTGAACCCTCAGGCACCTTGTTTCTACCCAAAGGCATGGGTGGAGCTTTTACTGTCTAACCTTTAACGTTCAGCAGCTGTCTGTGTAAGCGTTTGAATTTGCCCACTCGTTACCAGCTAAGAAGGGGGACTGAGTTTAGGAAGTTATAGGAGTTCAGTCATAATGTGTAGCTCAGCTTATTTTGGTAACAAAATTAATTTAGGAGATCATAAATGAACATATTAATTAAAGTACCATGAACTTTTAGTGGGAGGCTTCCCACATCAGTTGGGAGCACTATGAAATTTTGCCTCAGAATCCTATTCAGTCTCTAGGTACAGGGCTTTGTCTCACACTTACCTGCAGTCTGGCTTTTAGACCTCAAAGCTGTGGATTAGCTGATGTCCTGCATTGGTCATCAACAGCAGCATGCTCTTTTACATGTTTGTACTTGTACTGCCTCCGTATGTTGTGGCTCTGATAATTTATAAAAATGTTCATGCTACTGCCTGTTTTTGTTTGTTTGTTGAGTGTTAACATTTCCCTGGAGTAGTCCTGCTTCTTATAATGCATTAAGCAGGAGAAAAAGCTACATACAATGACCTATCTAGATACTTTGGTAAATGTTGAATAATTGGCTGATTAAATGTTACTCTCAGAGATGGGTTAACATTTCCAATCGTGATGTAAACTGTCTCTTAATGCAAACATGAGGTAATTAGCTTAGGTTAGCTAGTTCATTTTTGAAAAATAGAAAACAAAATTAGAAGTTTATTTGCATTCTAATCAGTCTCCCTTGGCTGTCTATTTATCCTCTCTGCTGTCACCAACTGTGTCTCTACAACTGTCTCAGAGCGTCAGTCTGAAACGGGGAAAGTTATATTATTTATTAATACTGTGCAACATTATATAATTAGTTGGATCACTCCTGTGGAGTCTCCAAATTCACACTTAGGACTTGCTAGATACGTTGGACAGAAACACAGTTGGCTCTTGAGATTCACCTTCTGAAAACACACGCATTCAAAACAAGGAGAAGTTTCTTTCTGGCTTGGAAAGCTCTCATCCTTGGCTCTGAAACCATGTTAGGAGCAAAACGACTGCAAGCTGAGCCAATAGGTATGTGGCGATATGGCTGTAGGCTTGTACTGCCTTTCAGGGGAGGAAGAAAGTTTAAGTTCACAGGATGGTGATCTGCAGTCTCCTCTCATGAGGTTATTTTTTCTAAAACATTGGATAGTGTGTATAAGCAAACTTAATTACTTAACTTCATTAAATTTTGAAAAATATTGCAACAAAATCACATCAATTACATGGATATTGTCAAAGTCCCCAGATTTTGGTCTGGGGATGTTATCTAACGCCTTTATTAATATATGTGTGTAGGAATAATCATGATGATAATTTGAATGTAAAACAATATATTCCTGTCATGGCAAGAACTGGTCCATGTGTAAAATAAACATGTTGTCACGTCTGCTGCAAAAATTGTGCCAAATGATAGGATGACTTACTCTTCTTCTCATTTTTTTCAGTGTTGGCAAACACTATCGTTGGCCTCAGATCTGTGTGATCTGTGTTACCATTCTTTTTTTTTTTTTTTTTGTGGAACTAGGGATTGAACTCAGCCCCTTGCACTTGCCAGGGAAGCGCTTATTCTACTGAGCCATCTCCCCAGCCCTTGTGTTACCATCTTAATGTATAATATATATTTTTAAAAATATATATTTTATATATTATAATTCTAGAATCACAAAGTTATATAAAACTAATTATTACATTTTTAAGCCCGGAAAAATTCAGGAAAATTGGGCTGATGTAATATGAACTATAAAAAGTGTTTGTTTTATAGCAAACAGGTTTTCCAAGCCATAGTTTCAAATAGTCACATTTCTCAGGCAGCTGTAATGCTATTGCCATGGATTTTCCAGGCAACATTTTACTTCACAGTTATTTATAACTTAGCTCAGCCTCTTTCTATTATTTACATTTAAATGTAAAAAGAAATCTTTTCCTGTTCCTTTCTTTGGATTTTTCTTTCAACACCCACACAAACCATGAGTCATAAGTAAGACTAAGGAAATGAATGGTCCCTACCACAAAAAGACTTTTCAGCTACCCATGTGAATTTAGATATAATTGTCAAGGTAGGTTCAGTTGCAAAAGAAATAACGTATACAAATCCCATTCAGAAAAACCAGAAACTACGATGTTGACACATACACATTTTACATACGTATAAATATTTGCATATTTTATACACAAATGCAAACTTTTCTGAATTCTCACATAAAATAGTGTAAAATATGTTTGTCTAATGAAGTGGGATAAGAGGAAGCCAGCTTCTAATCTTAGCTCTCACTTCCTGATTAGGTGATTTAACTCCAACCATCTGTAGCATAGACAGAGTGTCTGTCTTGCCTCCCTCACAAGGTTGCAAAGAGAGCCTAACGTGATAAAATATGCAAAAGTGTTCTTGCAAACTATAACTTGCCACTGTAATTTTCAAATATGTTTATTCCTATTTCTTGAATTAAAGTAATTGGAAAGGCAGAATGACTAGGCAGTGGAATGCATTGACAGACAGATTATGAATTTGTCTGCTGCTGCAAACTTATTTAATGCTATACTTGGTCCCCAAGGATCTGATAATGAATTGAGTCCTGTAATGCAAAAAGACATAATTGATCACTGTAAGTCAAGTACAATGCAACCTAAATGATCCGATGATGAATAAGTAACAAAGGTCCAGCATAGAGAGACCTACTGCTTTTTGCTGTTGAACTCCATTTACTTATATCCAAGGGTGAGGTGCCCTGCAAAACCCCATCTCAGTGATTCTCTGTATCATTTAAATACAGAAACTTACAAACGTTATCCATCAATCTTCATAATAGTGTGTCTGTTTGAGACATGAATAAATTGAAATCTTAAAATAGTTTTCTTATTAAATTATATTAAAATTTTGGTCAGAGTTGTTATTGCACACTATTATTATTGTATTTGGACAAAAGTTAGAGAAACAGTAATCTGAATTACTATTTTTTAACTTATTAGCTGGCTTATGATTGCTAACTGTAGGGTTCCCATAGTGAAAGGACAATATAGTGGTAAATATTTCAACAATATTAAATAATATATAAGGAAAAGTTCTACATGTGTGTATTTATCTGTTTACTCATATACATTTATTTACAAACAAATGACAAAGGTTAGCATAATGTGTTTATTAGTCTACATTTTTTTTGTTTTTTACTCAATGGTGTATCTTTTCTTTTTTTTAATGATCAGCTCAGCCCAGCCTGGGGGCGGGGCTGGCATGGCATGTGGGGCTGGGGATCGAACCGAGGTCCCTGCATGCTTGCCTAAGCTTGCCTAAGCGGGTGCTTTAGACCACTGAGCTATCTCGCCAGCCCTCAATGGTGTATCTTGGAGGTAGTTCCACATCAAGTTCTACAGACTTTGCTCCATATTTTTTCTGGCTGCACTGTGATTTATTCCATATTGACTATACAATAATTTATTTAGGCAGTTTCCTATTTGTGACCAACATATTGCTGTTATTGATAAGGCTGAAATCTTTGTACATACATCTGTGCAATATTTTAAAAGAAAAGGAAGAATTGATATTTTCAAATTTCCTGAACCACTAATACATTACAATAGAACAAAGGAATTATGTATTATTTTATGTAAGTCTGAAAATATCCAGTGAATCACCTTTTAAACATATGAAGGGGAAAAAAAAGATTGAATGCCATGGTTTTAAGTAAATTTGGCCCTATGCTGATTAACTTTTGGATGTTGCATCTGATTATCCAAAAGAAAATTATTCTGTGGGCAAACTGAAGGAAGACGGTAGTATTTATTTATTTATTGTAGTATTTAAATAACAAACTTCTCATAAAAAATAGACAAACTAATCCTCCAGGAAGCTGAGGGCAAATATATAAGAAGATGATAGTTTTACTAAATAAACAAAAAAATTTGAAATTTTTCTGGTTGGGCTGTCCTTCAGGGACTGCCCTCAGCAACTCCATGGGGGTGTTACGATTTCACAAGAATGGTGAGATGCCATATTGAATATATAATGATGATATATTCATTATTCTAATAATGAGACTTCTAGGGAGGAGGAAGCAGTCCTCCAAATGGGGAGGTGGGACTTCTCTGCCCTGACAGGACACTTTGGAGGGGATTTAGCCAGCCTGAGCTAGTTTGGAGTCACAAGGAGAAGGATTAGGGACCGCGACCTTCCAGAGCATTGTCCTGGTGCCGCTCCAACACCTGGAGGGAAGGTAGGCCAGTGAACATTTCCTCGTTACAGCTTCATTCATGGCCTAAATTTCTTCAGCACTTTGTGCTTTGTTCATCTAGTAGTAGTCTTTTTTTTTTTTTCTCTAATGTGTACAGTGCTCATCAATACTCATCATTATTGCAATTAATTTAAGAATGATATAAAGACCAACATCTTTGCTATGAGGTATGAGAAAAGCTGCCTTCTACTTCTGCTGTGTCATTTTCCAGTGATTTCTTCATCTGAAAATCCTTCTCCTTAGAATTTCTTTCCTTTGGCCGGCTCAGCCTGTGGTGTGGGGGATCCAACTGAGGTCCCCTGCGCCTGCCTAAGCTTGCCTAAGCAGGCACTTCAGACCACTGAGCTCTCTTGCTGGCCCTCCCTAGAATTTCTAGATGGGGCAAACCTGCAATGTGATATAAAATGGAAGAGAACAACTCCAAAATTTGTGGATCACTGTAAAAATGTCAGCTCTCCTAGTGATTATTTATCTTATCTCTGTTGCTTTTATGGTCGTATATGTCCTGAGGCCTGATGGGAAGGCAGTTCTCAAAAGATGAATTGCACTTAAGGGTTTCTCATTTCTCTGCAGCCAAGCCAGTGTGCTTTCATAACGATCCTGACTCCCTTCATCGACTTACTGGCTACATTTCCTACCGTGCATAGAGTGTGTGTGTGGGGGTCTTTTCGTGGATTTTCCACTTTGGCCATATTTCCAATGGCAAAGGCTCTTAGGCTTTCGTTAAAATTTTCTCAGGGAATTTTTCTAATGTTCTCTCTCACCAATGTCCTCTTGCCAAGAGACTGAGTGGTAAGCCCCTCTGTCCTAAAATACTGCTGCCTCAGGGGGCCCTGAGGCAGCAGTTGACAGACTTGGGGAGCAGAGCCACATGTGGGGCTGTACCTGTCTCTGCTTCGTTCCTGATGAGAATTGAGTCTTCTGCCTACTTAAACAATACATTGTTTTCTGCTGGTATCAAAAGTGAGTAAGTGCTTGTAAATAATTCAAATAATTCAGAAATGTATAATTTAGAAAGTCAAAGTCATCGGTGACCCCTTCCTCATAACCTCAGTGAAGAGTTCGCTGGTTGTTTCTCTAGAGCACTTTCTGTGCTCACATGGGCACATGCCTTCATTTCAAAAGTAGAAGCAGTGCAGACACACAGCTCTGCACCTTGCTCTTTCCACTTGGCTTTGTATATGAGACCTTTCCCCCTTACCTTCACAGCAACGCCATCCTTGTTAAAAGCTACATCGCATTAGGTATACTACACCTCACTAAGAAGCCTACTACAGGATATTTTACTTGCTTCCAGTATTTCAATATTTTAAAAAGGATCACAATAAATATTTCTGTTCATATATCTTTGCGTGCTTGTGCAAGTATCTTCTACTTCTGCTGTGTCATTTTCCAGTGATTTCTTCATCTGAAAATCCTTCTCCTTAGAATTTCTTTCCTTTGGCTGGAAAGAAATATATATCTTTGCGTGCTTGTGCAAGTATCTTGGGTACCTTGCGAGACATTTTTGCCTACTACTGCATAATGTTAAATTTTTAGTTGCAAACTAAGACAAATGAAGTTGCATTTGCTTACTCGAGTGATGCATAATGAGAGGAGAAATGTTCTCATGCCGAAGAATGACTAGCAGGGGTGTGAAATATTTTTCATGCTTCCTGCCAGATCCCATGATCCAGGAAAAGGGTTGGGGTTAATATTTCTCTGAGTATAGCTTTTCTTATTGCTTGACATTTTGAATTTCTTGTTTAACAGGTTCAAAAGTGAAATTGAATAAGGTTAAATAAAACAGAAATAAGTGAATGCAACTGTGTCCCAAATTGATAACTTGGGAAAGAATAAACACAAACAGCTTTTAGACTCTAACACCTATTATTGGAGTATATTTTAAGAAAAAAGAGAACAACAAAGTTCTTGGCTTTGAAAGTAGGTTTGTTCAGGCCCGGGAGATGGCTCAGTGGAATAAGCGCTTCCCTGGCAAGTGCAAGGGCCTGAGTTCAATCCCTGGTTCTGCCAAAAAAAAAAAAAAAAAAAAAAAAAAAAAGAAGAAAGAAAGTAGGTTTGTGGTTAGTAATGGTATTGATGATGCAATTCTATACTAATAAACATATACATATTTTTCTGAGCAGGGGTTTTCACCATGGATAAGGAGGTGCAGATAGGGAATGGGGTAGGAGGAACCCTGTGCTATTGGACTTGAATTAGAGATATCAGGATAAACTGTGTGGGGCTGGTAGGGTGAGCAGGTGTTTCTAGTCTACACTGAAAGGGCTGAAAAACAATGCTGCCCCTCTCGTATAAATGAGCACTACTATGACCCAGATCTTGGTTTCTAAATACCTTTCCTCACTAAAAAGAGAGTTCCTTAGAGAAATAGCTGATTCTATGTCAGTAGCAGAGAAAATCCAAGATATTCCTGGAAACTTGTGTTGAGTTAGAAAGCAAAGACATACTCTAAGACAAATGGGGTCATGTCAAAAAGCACAGCTTGAAGAGACTGCCTCAGGCCAAATCTGACAACAGATAATGATGGTAGTGGGTGATAACCTAGAGTACCAAGATAACGCTAGAGAAGGAGGGAGACAGAAAGAAAAGAGGGAGGGGGGAATGAAGAAAAATTTTTATTTCAAGTTGAAAGCCAGTTGTTAAATTAAGGCAATCCAACAATAAGTATCATTTTACAACTTGCAATTTAGCAATTATATGGAAAGCTGTTAGAGTACAGAGTGCAGAATATTTACCTGACCTGACAGTATCACCATAGATTACTTATTAATTTTAAAGAAGCAAAGTACTTTTATGAAGGAGAGATCTGGCCATGAATGTTAAGCAAACAATCAAACTTGGTACCACCAATAGAAAACACAATATTCTTCCTGGTAGGATGTAGTTGAGAGGTACGCAATGTTTCCTATGGAGTACTGTAACCAAAATATTTAATCTGAATGTAATAATAAGGAAACAATTAGGATTAAACTAGAATATGGGACATTCCACAAGACAACTGAACTCTTAAAGAAAAGGGCTGATAAACAGTGGCCCATCCGTAGAAATGAGCACACGTAGAGCCCAGATCCTGGTTTCTAACCTTTTCCCACTAAAAAGAGTGAGAGCTCTTTCGAAAAGTAGAAAAAAGGTAGGGGGATTATTCTAAAATAAAACGAGGACCAGCCATTTAGCTCAGCAGATTAAAGCACCTGCAAGCAGGTGCAGGGACCAGGGTTCCATTCCCCCGGTCTGCTGTGCTGGCCCTGCCCCTAGAGACTGGGTGTGGTGGCGCACGCCTGTAATCCCAACTCTTCTGAGGCTGTAAACAGGTGGATCATTATGAGTCCAATCTAGTAGTGAGACCCTGAACACCCTGTAGACCCTTCCTTAAAATACAAAAATAAAAAAATTAAAAGAGGTTAAAGAGACATGGCAACTAAAGATAATGCTATAAAATGGTTTTGGGGAGCAATTGGGGAAATTTCAATATGGAATGTGTATTATTTATTATTCCTTTAAAATTAATTTGGAGGAAGGGAAAATGGGGAATTTTTTAATGAGCACAGATTTTGGTTTTGCATGCTGAGAAAGTTCTAGAGGTCAGTTACACAGCAGTGTGAATATGCTTAATATCAGTTACTCTTTTTTTTTTTCTCCCTACATCGCTGAGGGTCAAACCCAGGGCTCCTGCATGCTCAGCAAATGCTCTACTGTTGGATCATTTCCCTAAGCCCCATACTCTTAAGAATGTCTCAGTCAGTAATATTTTATACTATGTGTTCTTTTACACCACAATTCAAACATTTTGAAAATCTTTAAAAATAAATATTCTGAGCTATGACAGTGTATCTTGGAGATGCATACGAAGAATTTTGAGGTGAAGTGTCATGCTAACCTCAGCTCCCTTTCCAGCGGTTTAGCAGAAAACAAAAATGTGTTACTGTGTTAAAAGAAAGATGAATGAATAGAAAAACATTAACAGTTGTTAAGTCTGCATATGGTATTTCTGTGGTTTGAATATTTGTCCTCTTCCAAACTCAAGTTGAAATACAATTGCCACTGTAATGATATTGAGAGTTGGGACCTTAACTAGGTCACAGTGACAAGATTAATGCCATCATCACAGGTAGGGCTTGTTTATGAAAGGATGATGTTGGTCCCCTTTTGTCACTCTCTCCTCCTCATTTTGTCCTTCTGCCATGTTTAACACAGCAAGAAGGCCTCATCAAATACCAGCACCTTGAGGTTGAATTTTACAGCCTCCAGAACTGAGTCAATAAATTTGTACTCATTATGAATTATTTAGTCTTAGATATTTTGTTATAGAAGCACAAAATGGATTAGGATAGATATAAAGCGTGATAGGCATATGTTCACTATTCTCTCTGTCTGTTCTTCTATAAATATAAAAAGTATCCAATTAAAGAGCTGAAAGAGGCAGAAACATAGCTCAGTGGCAGAGCAGCCCAGCCTAGTGTGTGTGAGATCTTAGTTCAATCCACAGTACTGAAGAATAAAATTTGAAAAAAATATGATTGTCACCCAATATATACCTTGCTTTAATTTTTATTTCTTTTTATTATGTACTTAGTACAGAGTCTACAGAGGCTCACTACACAGATCAGAGAATCAGTAGTGATTCTCCTGTTTTCAGCCTCCCAAGTGCTGGGATCACAGGCATGTGCCACCATGCCTAATCTCAGTCACTGGCTCAGTGTGTCCTGGGGGCAGGGCCAGCATAGCACACAGGGGATTGAACCCCAGTCTCTGTGTCTGCCTAAGCAGGTGCTTTAATCTGCTGAGCTATATGGCAGGCTCTAATTTTTATTTCTTTCATGACTGAGATTGAATATTTTTCTTCATGTTGAATTACTGGTTCTCATTTCAATTTTGTGACTGATTGGTATGATCCTTTCTCAGTAGAGGTTATCTCGATTTTTTTCTTACCTATTTATATGAACTATAGATGTAGATACTAAAACTCTGAACTGTATTACTATAACCATCTTCTCAGTCTGTTTTCCTATAATGTTGGGTCCAGGGTCTAGTCTGGACCCAAAGATATCATCCAAGAAGGAACTAGGAAGAAATACAGAACACCACACTGCTATAGTATTTCTACCATACACATACAGTAAGTGTAATAACTTCAAAAGTATAGATGATAATAAGATGATAGGAAGAGAAGAATTGTGAGTCTTTATTACCATTAATTTTGACATACTTCACATTAGTTTCTGTACCATCATGTGTCACCTAGCAGGGATATGTTTTGAGCAATATGTCAGTGGGTGATTTCCTCATTGTGCGAGTGTCCTGGTGGGCTCACAACCCGCATGACGCAGCCTACCACACACCCGGGCGATATGCATAGCTTATTTCTCCTGGGCTACAAGCCTGTACAGCAATTTTATGTACTCAATATTCTAGGGTACTGTAGGAGATTATGATTACCATGGTAAGTAAATATTTATGTATCTAAATATATATGAACAAGGGAAATGTACGGTATAAATATGACATAAAAGATAAGAAATGGTACAGTGTGCAGGGCACTTACCAGCAATGGGTTTAAAGAGCTGTGAGTTGTTCTGGGTGAGTTAGGGATGAAAACTCACGATCCACCTGCCCCAGTTTGAGTGCAGGGATTACAGGTGTGCTGTACCACACCCTGCTATTGCAGGCGTCACGCAGGCTGTACTCTTAAACTATGCTAAACTGGTATTTAAAAATGTATCTTTCTTTAGGAATAAGGTAACCTTAGGTAACTATAACTTTTTAACTTTATTAACTTTTTTAATTTTAAAAAGTTTAAAATTTTGGGCTGGAGAGATAGCTCAGTAGAATAAGTGCCTGCCTGTCAAGTGGAGAGTCCTGAATCCAATCCCTGGTATGAAAAAAAAAAGTTTAAATTTTTTTTGTAACTTGTTGACTCTTTTGTAATAACATTGCTTAAAGCAAAAAAAATTTTACAGCTATACAAAAATATTTTCTTTACAGCCTTATTGTGTAAGCTTCTTTTAATTATTTTTTTAAAAATTTCACTATTTATTTATTTGGAGACAGGATCTTGTTGTATGGTTCAGGCTGGTCTTGGGCTCCTTTATGTAGCCCAGGCTAGCCTCAAACTCATAGTGATCCTCCTGCCTCAGCCTCCTGAGTGCTGGAATGAGAGGTGTGCACTATTACATCTGACATTTTGTTTTCATTTTGAAAAACTTTTTCATTAAAAAGCAAGACACTGAGGGCTGGGGCGATGGCTCAGTGGAATAAGCGCTTCCCTGGCAAGCGCAAGGGCCTGAGTTCAATCCCTGGTTCCACCAAAAAAAAAAAAAAAAAAGAGCAAGTCAGAAATATGCTCATTATCCTTGTGCTACCCAGGGACAGGATCATCAATATTAATTACTGTCTCCTGCCCTCCACATCTTATCCCACTGGGGGATCTGTGAGCAGAGGAGTAACACATGGAGCTTCATCTCCTGTGAGCACAAGGCATCCTCCTGGGCACTCTCCTCAGACCTGTGGAGCCTCCTCCCGAGCACGTGGCACTCTTTAGAACCATATCCTGGGTAGTTTGCTTAGCTTATTTGCTTTTTCATCATAGATTCGCTTGTGAGCAAATTAAAGCACTAAAAACACTTTTCTCTATTAAAAGAAGTTGCTAACCATCCTTCAAACTTTTTAAGAAGCTTGTTAAAGTCTGCAAAGGCACCTGCTAAGACATTTTGTGAGTTTCCTTGGAGATCCTTCTGTTCCCCCCCACAGTTTCTTTTTCTCTTGCTGCTTTATCAGAGGTGCATCGCAGCTTCAAGTCCAATAACCCCTCATCAGTTAATCTTGCACAAAGCCCCTCTAGGAGTGCTCATCCACACCTGGGTCAATATTGTTCCCCGTCTCACCAAGAGCTTTATTTTTTTCAACTTCATTCTTGAAAACTCCTTTGAAGTCATGAATGAACCCCTTGAGTGTCTTCTAGGTGCCATTTGTCCAACACTTGGTGGCATATCCAAGCTCCTGACGCAGTTGCACATGTTGTACTCCTTCCAAAGTTGCACCATTGTCCCCACTGTCATCCTGGTGCGGTTCTCAGCTGCAGCAACAGCCCAGGCTGAGCACCTGATCATGTTAAAGTAGACCTTGAAGTCTGCCATAACTCTTTGACCCGTTTGTGGGACCAGAGAGATGGTATGTGCCAGGAGACACTTGCACATTAGGATGAAGATCAGCAAAGGAGTAAATGTGGGAGTATCATCCATAATAAGCGAAATCTTGAAATATACTTTATTCTGCAAATAGCACTTTGCCATTTTGTTAAGGCACAACAGTGCAGGAGGGCATCTTGGAAGAGAAGCTGTGTCACCTGCAACTTCGTATTGCACCTGTGGTACACTGGCAGTGTGAGATGCTTAAGTGTTCTGGGCTTCTCACTGTGCCAGATCAAAAGGGTTTCAATTTGTAGCCTGCAATGTCATCCCTAAGCAAAATTCACATCTTGTTCTTAAAATCCTTAAAGCCTGGCACTGAGTTGGCTTCCTCCTGGGTAGCTCCTCCAGGCATCATTTTCACAGTGGGGAGGTTTCATCCAGATTGAAGATTTACTCTGACGAGTAATTTTCTCCTCAATCAACCTATCTTCAGCTGCTTCTCCATCAGAATTCGCAGCCTTACCCTTGACTTTCATGCCATGTAATGACTAGTGATTCTTGTTTGTACCCGCCTGAGCAAGCAGTAAATATAATACAGCAGTTGGGTTTAATATCACAAACAACGTCTTGCCTTGGCCATGATTGACATGGTGCTTAGGAGGGTACGCGTCTGCGTCTTGTTTTTAGGTCAGCTCATTAGGTATTTCTCCAGACATGATATAGGACCTCCTCCAGTGTTTGTTAGACTGGATGCCTTTCAAGGAGCACAGTCTTTAATAGCTGCTGTCATTTTCTTCATAGCTCTGGTGGAAAAATAAATATCACTGATTTTCTAATTTCATAGTCTCTTTTTTTTTTTTTTTGTTTTGTTTTTGTTGTTGTTTTGTTTTATGTTTCCTTTCAAGAATTTGATCTGGGTGTAGTGTGCATGTCCATAATCCCAGCACTCAGGAGGCTGGGGCAGGCACTGCAAGTTCAAGACCAGCCTGGACTGTAGGATGAGTTCAAGGCCAGCCTGAACTGCATAGAGAAACTGTCTCAAAAAGATCAAAAGAAGAAAAAAAAATGGAGATCTATAGAAAGAACATGTGAATCATGGGAAAAGAAGCTGAATGTTGGCTATAGAAAGATGATGAGTAAGTTGGAATTATGAGTAAGCTGAGACATAGGGCTGGTGACACAGACCCTCATGGCCCAAGAGCCTGACGTCCACGGTAGTCCAGTGGGACACCTTAGCTGACCCAGCTTCTACTGTGCATGGAACCTGCCCATGTTCCTTTCCCTTCTAACTTGAGTCCATCTATTGCTGACCCTGAGTTCCTGTGGTGTTCTACCTCTCCACGTATATCCTAAAATAGACTTCTCAGAACTTGAGGTGGCCTGCATAGATTTTTACTCTCAGACATGAAAAGCTGATGCAGTTCCAGAATACAGTGGGAAAAAACTGGGTTGGCATAATGCCTATTTCTTGCTATTTTTTTAAAGAAGTTATTTATTTATTTATTACACTACTAGGGATTGAACTCAGGACCTTGTGCTTGCCAGGCAAGTGCTTATTCTACCAAGCTATCTCCCCAGCCCAAAAGTTTTATTTTTTAAAGATGCATTTATTTGGTACAGGGTCTCTCACTATGCAGCTCAGACTCATAGTGATTCTCCTGTCTCAGCCTCCACAGTGCTGAGATTACAGGCATGTGCCACCACACCTGGTTTTGGTGGTCACCACAGCATGAGGTACTGGGGATCAAACTCAGGTCCTTGCAATTCCCACGCTGGCACTTAAACTGATGAGCTATCTCCACAGTCCCTATTTCTTTTTATTAACTTAAAACTTTAGCTCAACCTTTTTTTTTTTTTTTTTTTTGGCAAGAACCGAGTATCGAACTCAGGCTCTTGCACTTGACAGCTCAGCACTTATTCTACTGAGCCATCTCCCCAGCCTCTCAACCTTTTTTAATCCTCTCTCCTCCCTCCCTCCCCCTCCTCCCTTTCCCCTCCCCTCTCTCTCCAACAGCAAAGCCAGCCAGGACAAGTATGTAGGAGTAGAGAGGTGAGGGGCAAAGCTTGAAGAGCAAAGGCTTCAGGGAGCAGGTAGACTTTCAACAGACCCTAAGCTTGGATGGAATGTGAAAGGCTGAGCTGGAGGCTGAAAAGAGGCTCCATAAACTATGGTTAGCTCTAGTACAAGTTAAACTGTCACCAAAAGTTTCTGTGGATAACCCACTATTATTGTGGACTACTGTTCTGTGTTGGACTGTTTTGCTGAATTCAAGCACCTATAGTATTTAGATGCCAATGGAACACCCATCTCTGACAGTACTAAAAAAAAAAAAAGGGATACAAAGGAAGGACCACTTTGTATTTGTATATACAGAATAGTTAGGATAGATATACAGCTACTTTTGCTTAATTTAATGAGAAGAAAGATTTGTACTAATAGTGTTTGGACAAGATATCCTGTCTGCATCTTGTACTATGGATAATCACTAAGAAGATAACAATGTACAATGTATTAATTATTGAAACTGTCCTATTAAAAAATAAAAAATAAAAATCATAACACCTTAGAAATTCTCTAGGAGAAAAAAAATATAACTTCTAACAGGTATATAACTCAAGTTTTTCTTTTCCTAAACCCCAAAGACTATGTCTTTTGAGAATAATGTATTATGAAAATAATGTATAAATAGAAGAGTAAATACAAAAAAATTTTTAAAAAAGAAGAAAAGAAAAAAGAAATAACACTAAACTTTTCTGAATAAGGTTTTCAGGTCATAAGTCAACAGATTCCTGAGAAAGAGTATGACAAAGGGGTCTCAGAACATGATACCAGATGAGATGATGATAATATGCCAACTTCTACTTTCACAACTTAATTTTTTCAAAACATCTATAATATTGTAATGCTAAGTGAAGAATTCAGGGTAAGGCATGTATCCCAAAATACCTATACTGCTCTTGGGTATCCAAACCAATGAGATACAATATAGCTGCAGAATAAGGTAACTGAGAGTTTCTAACAACACTAGGGGGAAAAGTGGCTAAACAAAATCCAACTTCATCACAGAATACTAAAAAATTTTATTTACAAAATATTCACTTTCTGTTGTATTTGCCCTTAAAATATTTAATCTAACTCACTATATGTGATATTAATATGGTTTATAAAAGATTGACCAAGTGCCTCTGTTGAAGATATTTTGTTTAACAAATTTTAAATGACATAGCTGACGTACCCCAATTTTTTTAAAAAGTGGGAGAGATGCAGAGCCATGAAAATGTACTTACTATGTATCATAAACATACTAGCAAAAAAAAAAATAAAGTTAAAAAAGAATACGCAACTAAAAAAAAAAAGTTAAAATATCTGTAACACTCTAAGCCATCCAGTGTGCTTCCCTGCAGTGCTGGAGATCAAACCAAGAGCCTGGAGACACAAGTTCTCACTGAGCTGTATTCCCAGCTCTGCCGGGTTTGTTCCCAGAACTTGTACTTCTGGGTTTGAAATGTATTGGTGATAAAACAGTCATTCCATAATACTGAGACATAATGCCGTCAGATGAGAGAGCAAAATGGTACGGGCAATGTCAGGAAGGGAAAGGAGCCCAGGTAACTCTGTTCCAATTCAGCCCTGATTAGTAGGTAAGTGGTTAGGGCTCCTGGCTGAGGTTACAGATGAAACTATGCAGGCAAGGCTGACCCCTTCTAGAGGAACAGTTGGTCAAGTCCTTGTGTGCACAACCTTCTCTGAATTGCAGGATTCTTTTGTGAGAAAGGGTTTCACTCTGCAGTTCAGGCTGGCCTTAAACTCACTTTGGAGCCCAGGCTGACCTCAAACTCATAATGATTCTCCTGCCTCAGCTTCCTGAGTGCTGGGACTACAGGTGTGTGCCACTATGCCCAGCTGATTGTTCTTAATTTTAATCACCATGAAATCTAAGAAGAGAGAAAAAATAAGTAAAGACACTAGACACAGAAGACTTTGAAATTAAGGTTGGGAAGTTAAAACCTGCAATAGGGCAGTGGCTGAGGGAAATTGAAGGAGAGATTAAGAAACATTCTAAACTGAGTGTGGTGGCACAGGCCTATAATCCCAGCTATGTGGGAGGTCTGAAGTAGGAAGACCACAAGTTTGACCCCACATTGGGAAATTGTGCGATATAATGAGACCTCTTTTCAAAATAAATAAGCGACCAGAGCATGGTGAAGCTGGGGCAGGAAGAGTGCCAGAAGTTCAGTGAGACCCTGTCCCAAAACACCAAAAAAAACTCCAAAACACAAAAAGCATAACAACCACAGAGAGTGAGAGAGAGAGAGAGAGAGAGAGAGAGAGAGAGAGAG
>NW_004524691.1:6840320-6843534 GCF_000260255.1 Octodon degus | reverse complement strand
AGAAGAAGAAGAAGAAGAAGAAGAAAAAGCAGCAGCAGCAGCAGAAGCAGCAGCAGCAGGGAAGAGAGGCGAAAGGAGGTTAAGAGAGGCTAAGAGAGGC
Organism: Octodon degus; assembly: GCF_000260255.1. NCBI lineage: Eukaryota > Metazoa > Chordata > Mammalia > Rodentia > Octodontidae > Octodon > Octodon degus. The sequence continues at coordinate 6,843,434 of NW_004524691.1, read as the reverse complement.
GAAAGAGGAGAAGGGAGGCAAAGCGAAGCGAAGCAAAATGAAGCTAGGGAGATAGCTCAGTGGAATAAGTGCTTCCCTGGCGAGGGCAAGGGCCTGAGTTCAAGGCAGGGTGGATGAGGCAGGGTGGATGAGGCAGGGTGGATGAGGCAGGATGAGGCCCCACCTACTTCCCACCCCTGCATTCATGGCAGCCTCAGTCCTGGCTACATTTTTTTTTTTTTTTTTCCAGTTCAGCCTAAAAAGTTACCAGTTGTTAGCATATGCACTATGGACCCATCAAGAACTATCTCCACCTGCTGGTCACATCAAGAATTAAAAATAAAAGGTTCTAATATTATTGAGGAAATACTTCATTTTGTAGTTGTGACTTACAGTCTAATTGGCAATGAGCACCTCGCCTCCCCCTCTCTTCACCAGCACACATGCACCCCCCCCACACACACTGGCACACCCGCACACCTACATACACTTCATATTCAAATTAACATCTTGACTCACGGTGCTTTTTAATAATTGACATACTTACGTAGTGGAGGGCTAATGTTTATTTTTTTAAGAATTTAATGTTGTCTCTCATGCAGGTTGTGCCCATTCCCCTCTTGCTTGGATTGGCTATTTCATAGGCTTTGCTTTCTAAATCTCGAATCATTGTCCCCCCAAAGCAGTACCTCGTAAAGTAAATTTCTTAATTCTTTCTTAAATTCCTCTGCAGTCACCCACAAGAACCAGTAATCACTGTATAATCTTCACACCGGGCTCTCCTTACTGCCATCACTGTCTTACAGAAAAGGAGACAATTCTTAATTGGCTATTCCCCACCTCCTCTAATAAAAACTAATAAATGTTCTCTAGTTAACTTCTCCTTGGAACTAAATCATCAGACTGAATAGTAAAGGCCAAATTAAGTCTTGGTCTGGGCTTTGAATTTTCTGGGGTCCCTGCATTTCATCAGAGCTTCCCTTGGGAAGTTTGGCAGTCCAGAGCGGCTCTTTAGGATTCTCCACGCTGTGGGTTGCACGGGCTGGTTCGGGGCAGTGACTGGAGGGGAGGCCGGAAGAGGAGCCAACGTGCACCCGGCATGCTCAGGAAGGCCCCAAAGCCTGACTGCTGTTTCTACACAACTGCTATCAGCTGGTTTGCTCCCCGGGCCACGAGCCACTCTCTTGTTATCAAGGCAACGTTGGCCGGTTTCCAGCTGGGTGCGAGGTGATGCCCTCCTCTCATGGCTTCCCAGGACCATCACTCCACCCACTCCCCACCCCCGCATTCATGGTGGCCTCAGTCCTGGCTACACCCAAAGCTCCCAGCTCTGACTGGATTCTCTGCTCCTCCCTGCCCAGCTGTGCGCTGGAGGTATCTCTCACTTCCTCTTTCCAAGAGAGAGCTCGCCCCCTTTTCCTCTAATCTCAGCTTTCTCCCGCTGTTGCAGACCCTCACCCACCTTCCCTCCAGCTTGTCTACAACCTTTCCGTTCCTTGGTTTCTCCTTGTCCCTCTTTTCCCTCTGCTCCGCCCTCCATTCCCCACCCTCGTTTCCGGTCACTCGTTCCTTCCCTTTGCTGGGGCTTCCTGGTGTCTCTAGCTGTTTTGTACCTGTTTTGGACAGACTCTCATTTTTATTATTTCTTTTTCCTCTATGTTCGCATAACACTTGGTTCAATTTCTAATGTATCCATTATCACAACAGTCGCTCTCTTAAGTGTCTGGATCTTTTGAGTTCTGATGGCCTCACAGACATCCTGGCATCCCCTGTGTGCTGACTGAATAAATAGTTCTGTCATGCCAAATCTTTATTTGCTGATTGAATTTGCGATGCTGTTTATTGTCCTGATTTCATCAGTGCTTAAGGCTTTTCTTTCCACTTTTTATTTTGAAGTACATTCAGACTTTCAAAAGAGTTGCAAAACTACTGCAAAAAACCTCCCACGCACTCTTCAACCAGATTCCTCAGACATTAGCATCTAACATAACACACTACAATGATCAAAACCAGGAAATTAATATTGATGTTTTCTTCAATTTTTTTTTCATTAACATCTTTTTTTCTGAAGCAGGAACCAAGTCCAGGATCCTGTATTATGTTACATTTCCACATCTCCCTAATCTCCTTTAATCTGGGACAATTTCCTCCTCTTTGTCTTCCATAACATTAAAACTTTTGAAAGCCACTGGCCAGTTTCTGTAGGACATTTCTCAAATTAGGTTTGTGTAATGTTTCCTTGTGATTATATTTTTACACACTTTCCAAGAAAACACTTTAAAGTGCACTGTAAAAGAAGGTATTTGCTGTCGATTGGTTCTATTACTGATGTTAATGTTGAGCACTTGATGAAGATGGTTCTCACAGGTATCTCCCCTCTGAAGTTATTTTTTTCCCTTTGTAATGGGTATCTTGTCGGATTCTACCGGTTCTCATTCTATTCCTTTGATTTTTGTATTCTTTTATTATTGTGGAGTGCAATGATAGTTATTGTGGTGTTTTGCAAATGAGAGCTTCTGGTTTCCCAGATTTTAAATGGGGCTGGGGAAGTGATGGGGCCCAACCCCAGCGGTGACCCCGCCTAAAGCATTATCTAAATGAGACCTAAGTGATAATGCTGTAGGGCACAGACCTCTCTAACACAAATGACTCTTCTCTCTAACACAAATGACTCTTTCTCTTGTCTTCCCTCACCTCCAAATCTCCTCTTTGTGAATACGAAGAGGCACTCCTGATGGGATGGCGGTGTTCCTGATGAGACACCAAGAAGGGCTATGGCAAGTAAATTGATCATGACTTAATTATTAATTCATGCTCCTAAAGTACATACTGTGGAGTGAATGCTCTAAGCCAAAAGATCCTTGGCTCACATTTTTAGAACTACTGTCTTAAAGGACAATTGCAGAGGCTAAGATCGAGGTAGCATATAATAAATCAAGACCTGGTGTCTGTGGGGAAAATACTTCCCAGTCCATTCCAAGCTATGTCATAAAGTTTAATGACCTTGCCCATCTTTTCTAAAGTATTCAGGTACTTTCTGAATTTAGGGGAGGAATCGGAAGATGTAGGAGATTTAAAAGTATTAAAGCTCTGAATCCTTGACAAAATTCCTAATAGATTCTTTTTTTTTTTTTT
>NW_004524691.1:6831403-6833205 GCF_000260255.1 Octodon degus | reverse complement strand
GGGGGCGGCCCGAGGGGCTGGGAGAGGGTCCGGCCCACGCTGCGCCTGGGCTGGGACTGGTCCCGCCGGCGCAGGGTAGCAGGAAACTCTCTACACACTCACCGGACCTGGGCTAGGACTGGGTCCCCTAATAGATTCTATTAATCCCTGAAGTGTAGGGATTTATTAACTAAAGAAAATTTCAAATCCATCGACAGTATTAAAAAAGGAAACCATTCTTTTCATATATTTATGATAGTTAATTCACAGAGTGGTCAATTTTGAGTTAATTCTTCTTTGCTTAGGGAGGTCAAGCCGGTGCACATCTACAAGTTTCCAGAGGCCTGCAAAGCAGAGAGTCAGGATTCCTGGATGCATAAAGATTTCCGGGCCAAGCAGGTAAGTGGACATGGATTTACATTTAAGACTGAGATAAATACTAAAGAAATAGCCTGCTTCAAACTTGAGAAGGATCAGTAGGGTGTTAGGGAGAGTGAAGCAAGACAGAATCCAAGACATGACCTGTCTCTAGACTTAGTCTCAGCCCTGAAGAAGTCTCCTGATTGTTGTCACCATTCATCCTTCATGCCACATGGAAGCCTAGAATTGCAGAGGTGGATGGATGAGACCAAAAGGCCAGGGTTTGGCTGAAAACATTACAGCATGTGGGGGAGAGAGGGTTCAGTACTCTGCCTTTCTCTGTGTGAGAGTACTGTGGCAGCCACTGGATGTGGTGTGTCATAGGAACAGGTTGGGGGCTGTTGGCAACCCCATGTGACAGTTACCAAAGCAGAAATACTATCTTTAGACCCTGCATCTGTGATGTCCTTCCATGGCTGATTGAGTCCAGAAAAAATAGAGGTAGTTTACCTTCATAAATAAAGTAAATGCTATTTCCTTTTTCCAGGGCTTCCTTTTTAAAAAAAGCTTATTTGGTACAATATCTTACTACACGGACTCATAGTGATCATCCTGTTTTCAGCCTACCCAGCACTGAGATTACAGGCATGTGCCACCACACCCGGGCTCAGTGGCTGGGTCACGTTGTGCTGCAGTCTGTGGTGCCAGGGATAGAACCCTGGTTCCTGTGCTTGCCTTAGCAGGCGCTTAGTCCACTGAGCTATCTCACCCACCTCATGGCTTTCTTAATGCTAATGACAGTATCATTCAGAATCTGTAAGAAATGATGATGTAATCCCAGCACTGGAAGCCTGAAGCAGGTTGATGGCAGGTTTGAGCCCAGTCAAATCAAATGAGCAACTTGGTGAGAACTGAAGCAAGACCCTCAGCAACTAGTGAGATCCACATTATTTTTTTTTCCTGAGGATTGTTTTTGTTGTCATTTGGATTTAGATTTTAATTTTTCGTGGTTTTTTTGTTTTTTTTTGCTCCAAATGCCTTCAGGGCAGGTTTGGGTGGCTCGAGTTGTGGGGATCGAACCACAGCAACCTGAGCCTGACTGCTTTGTTGAAGCAGCCCCTTACAGAACTGAGCTAGAGGGCAGGCCCCTTAATTTTTCATGTATCAATTGAATATTTAAAAAGTCATGAAAATTTAAAAACAGATAATTTCATCCTATACTACCACAATTTCACATCATTGTGTTGTTTGAATTCTTTTCTAAGTATAACGAATTGTAAATGTACAGCGTTGCCTCTTTAAGACAGTGTTCAATGTTAATTTCAGCAGTGTGTTTAACATAAAGCTTTGTTTATATCAAATAAAATTTTTGTTAATGAACGCTATTATATAAGAAATGGCAAAGATGAGCCTTCATTACAGAGATGTACACTAGAGGTGACAGATGTGAAAGTGTATGCAGA
>NW_004524691.1:6822882-6829645 GCF_000260255.1 Octodon degus | reverse complement strand
CAGTCACCTAGGCTGTGTGCTACTGACTACTGATGTCTCCTAGTTTTAATGGTGGCACCTGTATAATTGGAGAGCATGCCATCTGTATAACCTACTTCATTCTAACTTGTTGCAGTGTCTTTCCATTTTATAGTAATAAAGAGAATATTCAAAGCCTGAAAAAAAAATTAAAACAATAAAAAACACGTTTGAAACAGTACAGAGTTTCGTGATTGTCTCTGAAAGTTTTGTTTTAAAAAATGTCTTGGTTTGATCAAATGAGTATCTAAGAAGATCTAAAAATTCCCTTTGGTTTATTTATTTATTTATTTATTAAAATTGTCCTCTCATGCCTTTAAGAGCCAGCCCTATGCTTAGGACAGCCCTCCTAAACCGAGAGGGAAATTACTGAACATCCTGCCAGACTACCCTGTGAAGACCTGAGTACAGGGGAGCACAACACATAGGCCAGGACATGCCCTTTGGTTTATATTCCCTAAATTTTTCTTTTTCTTTCTATAGCTTATTTTGGAAAACTTTAACCACATACCGAGTTAGACTGGTATAATGTGTTCCTATGTGTGGCTATGACACAACTTCAGTAGTTAAGATAATAAGGAACATTTTAAAACAACCAGAAAATCATTGTCACAACTTAAAATGAACAATAATTTCCTGGTGCCACAAACTATCTAGTCTGTATTTATATTTCTCAAATCTTACCTCATAATGTTCTTAAACTGTTGGTTCTATATGGAGCACGATCCAAGATAAATTTCACATGTTGCATTGAATTTGTAGATCTTAGTTTATCAGTTTCTAATCTCATCATTTTCATTTCTAATAGTTTTTTCCATTTGTAGAAGAAATAAAGTCAGAATGTCTACATTCTGATTGTTGTGGTTTTGTGGCATGGTGGTATAATTTGTAATTTAACATTTTATTTAAGAAATTAACTTTTAAAAAGGGGAAGCTGGGGAGATAGCTCAGCATTCTAAGTGCCTGCTTGTCAAGTGCAAGGACCCAAGTGTGGGCCTGTCATCCCAGTGCTGGGGTGGTTGAGACAGAAGGATCACTACAAGTCTGAACTGCATAGTGAGACCCTGTATCAAATAAATAAATAAATAAATTTTTAAAAATATAGAATTTTGCTAAAAAATAATAGGAATTGAATAATGATTGTTATATTGCACATTGTTGTCTTCAAATTAGTTGTTTAGGTTACCTGATATAAGCATGTAAAATTGATCAAAAAATTGGTCAAAAAAATTAAAAAGAAGAAAAAATCTTAAGCATTAACTGTTCCTTTCAATAGGCCAATAGAAATCAGCAGTACAATTATCTAAGCTATCTTTTGTGTGTGTGTGTATATATATATATATATATATATATATATATATATGTTTCATTTTCCTTCTTTTTCTTCTCCTTTCCCTCTTTCCAGTTGTTTCTTCCCTTTGAACAGATTCTTTCTTACATTAGGGATACAATGTGATGTTTACACATGTAGATCTGATTTACTCTTAAAATGAGTGATAGCTTTTCTTTGAAAGGGGAAAGGTAATGAATGCAGACAAGGCCAGAGGAAGGCTCTATAGGCCTTGCTTCCATATTTCAGTCTTCCAACAAGAATCTGGGTGGTTTTCTGGCTCAGTATTTTAAAATCATTTTTTTCTAGAGACCTAGATTTCATCTAAAGCTCAAAGAAGAAGTAAAGGGGAGGGGGGAGCTCTGCACACACCTCCCGAGTTTCACTTCCAGCCATTGAGACTCTCAGTCCCGAATCAGCTTTGCATGTTCAGATTCTGTGTAAGACTTAATCTCTCAGTGCCTCCACAGTTTGGGATGTTAAAGATGGGCTAGAAATTCTTCCAATCCTCCCCAAGAAATGGAGGTTATTCTCCCTGTTTTTGAATTTGAGCTGGTCCATGACTGCTTTAGCCAAAGAGTGTGGAGGAGTGATGCTGGGATCTTCCACTTCCACAGGGACAGACAGACTTTTAAATTTTATTTATTTATTTATTTATTTATTCTTTTAATTTTTTTTAAAGAGTACAAAATAGTATTAAAACAGAAAAATTACAAGTGATGCAAAATTTCACTAAACAAAATAGTATGAATTTCACAGTATTTGTTGTACTGCATAGTGTTGTCTCCAAAGTAGTTGTTCATATTACCAGATATGTGCATGCATAATTGGAAGAAAGAAAAAAAGAAAAAAAAAGCAAGAGAAATTAAGAGAAAAAAGTAAAAGAATTGAAATAAAGAGACAAAAAGGTGGGGCCATACTGGCCCCACCTTTCATTTTATATTTGTATTTGTTTTTAAAATTTTAGCAGACAAAATACAACTCTAGGTTTAGAATTTCACTTGGCAAGTGCAGTATATAACTAAACTAACATTAATTGATAGCGTTGTTTGGTTTTCATTCTATTTATTTTGTCCATTATTGGTTTAGTTTTGAATTTGATATAAACATTTCTTTGAAAATAAGGAGGTAAGTCATTTTGAAGAAAAATATAAGGTAAGGGGCTGTATAAGTAGTGTACACTGTGACAAATACTAGGATGGTCACGCAGGTGATGGCTAGAAATGCTGCTCCAGTGAACATCCTAGGCTTTTCTATGGATCCTACTTTGGGTTGTCACAGGGAAGGAAAGCAGATAGAGCCTTTTTCTCTGCCACCTCTGCATCACAGGTGCCACAGTCCTCCTGAGCCCATTGAGGTTGGGCAGAGCAACAGGATCAGGACAGCAGGAGGGGACCCCAGCTTCACAGCCAGTGCTCCCATGTGATGTCAGTTTACAACTCTCCTTGGCCCCTCCCAGTCAGTGGTGGTATCCAGGGGATGGCACCTTATTTTCCCAGTTCCTCCCACAGTCCAGTGGGCCCGAGAGCCCCTGCACCTGCCCAGGGCTCCTGTCTGGGCAGTTGTGCCGGTTCAGCCCTCCCTGACCTCCCAGCCAGCAGCTCTAGCCTCCCTAATGTGCTCAGCACTTTCAGCTGTTCTATGATAGTCTCAAAGGGCGCAGAGATGAGAGCTTTGCTGAAAATGTGCATCTTCTGCAGGAAAGGGCCAGAGAACACTTAGATGGGAAAAGGACAAAAGATCAAAGTGGTTTTGGAACAGAAACGAAAAGGGGGTGGGCTATAAAATTTGAATGAAGGGCCTGGAAAAGGAAGCAGGAGATGGTAGATGGCTTGATTCTATAGTGGGAGCTAAGCAGGAGAGAAATGCTATGAGCAAGGAAGGGGAGCCCTTTGAATGAAGGGGCTGCTTAGGAACCAAAAATGGTAATATAATTCTGATAAAAGGAACAAAACTTATGACGGTGTTGGTCTGAAGCCCTGAACGTGACCATAGCACTTCTGTCTGCAGCAGATAGGCATCCTTTACCCTCCTAGTTATTGGGTCTTTTATGTCACTTCATCCATGAAGTCCTCCTGGCTCAGAAACAGACATCACCTGTCACTTTGTGTCTTCAACTCCTGTAGCACAAAGAAGGCATCCGGTAAAAAACATGCTGAAGAAGAATTACTTATTTATTTAATCTTTTATCTATTTATTTGGTATAGGGTCTTGTTATACAGCTTGGACTCACAGTGATCCTCCTGTCTTAGCCTCTCCAGCCTTGGGATTACAGGCATGCACCATCACGCCCAGTGGCTGGCCTGGTGTGCCCGTGGTTCCAGGGCCTGCATGACATGCAGTACCAGAGATCAAACTGAGGTCCTTGTACTTGCCAGGCAGGCACTTAGACCGCTGAGCATTCTTCCCAGCCTAGAAGAATGAATTTAACCAATTAATCTTTATGAGGCTCCTGGTATGTGCAAAATAATAATAGAAATAAAAAATGACTTAAAGGAATTTCCCCCTCATGAAATACTCTCATTATTATCAATATTATTAATATGCTATTAATGCCATAAATATTAGTTATTATTGAAAATTAGAGGATATACTACATGCTATATATTATAAACATATCATGTCCTCTTTAATAACTAAGGTTAACTGTGAAATACCAACATATGTAACAATAGGTGTTGCAGACTGACCTATCAGTACCATAGATGTTGCTGAGATCCGAGAACCCGGAAATGGCAGAGCCAGGATCCAAAAAAAAGTGTGGCTGACTCCTAATTTTGCTGTAGGAGAATATGTTGCCCTACTGTGTGCAGAGAGAGAAAATGAGCTCTACCACCCAAGCACTGTAGGTCTCACTGGGGCTCTAGGGACTCCGGGCCCAGCAGGCGGGGGAAGGCAGCTAGCCTTGTCTCCACCACCATCTCACTCCCTATGGGTGCTAGGTCCACAGTTTGAACAAGCAGACAAGAGAGAGGTGCCAGGGGCAGGAAGAGTGGCAGTTTTGAGGACCTTTATAGAAGCCAGAGGAACAGGTGGAGACAGCCTGGGTCCTTGAGTAATTTGTCAGTTCTTGTGGGGCCATGTCCCTTCTCAGCTCCCTGAGTGACCTCTTTGCTGAGCTTGCCTGGCCCTGTGGGTGTGGCAGCAGGCTGAGCTCTAGCACAGGCTTTTCTGGGTCTAGCTGTGCAACCAGAACTCCCATCGCAGGTGATCCCCGGTGCAAACAACATTGCCATCACCAAAGGCAAAAAATGGTCCTGGTCTTTCCACTGTCTGTTGCGTGGCACCTACAGTGGTGGCAAATAGTGTCCACCCATGTCTATGTGATTCCTCTGTTTCCCAGCCCTCCCTACCCCCCGCCCCTGCCCCAGCTGTTAGGAGCAGAGAGGTGCCACTGCTGGTCCTAATTCCTTTCTTCAATGGTGGCGGCCTTGGAGTCATATTTTCCAAGTTTGGAGTCACAAGAAAGCCAGTCTCTTGATTCACATCCAACAGCTACAGCAAGCTCGTATTAGATCAAACAACTTAGAGTTCAGGTCTGTCTGCGGCAGCTGCCATGGATCACTTCAGATTAATGTGTCTTCCTCACGCATTCTGCTCTGCAGTAACATCTGTCAGGCCCTTCAGTACCAAAAGCAGGTGGCTTAAACATACCTTGACTTGGCTGGTGGCATAATTTTATCCCAGAGTTGCTTTGGAGAAATGAACAATGATAGAGTTAAACATACACTGCTGCCTCCTCTGCGATGTGGCAATCTACCCAGTTTCTTCCTCAGGTAAACCTGTAAATTTTAGATATCCTCTGTGTAAGCTGACACTTTCACAACTTATCCCACTAGGCACACATTATTTTCCATGTTACAAGCAGAGAATTAGGCTCAGGAGAGCAACCTACCACAGCCAAATGGTGGCTGAGCATTGAACTGGGATTCTGTCTAACCCAGGGGGTTCTAACTCCAGCGCTCACTGCACCGTGCCCAGCTGCCTTGATAAGCGAGTTTCCTGCTTCATTCACCTTGGGGCTATGCCATAGAGAAGGCTTGGCATTAACCTCAAGGAGTGTAGGTGTCAGATGAAGTGACTAGACAGGCCAAGGTGAGAGCAAAAAGGCAACACGGAAGAGCACCAGTGTGCATGAAGCAGCCTGGACGCACTCAGGCACGCGGGTGAGGACAGAAATAGAAGCCCAGGTGACTAGGAACACTGATGGTTTTCCAGAGCTTTGAGCAGAGGGAAGCCAAGAAAGACAGAGAAGACATGCAGCCAGAGGAGGGAGGATGTGTGAGGGAGAACATCTCTGCAGAGCATGGTGGGAGCACCCTGGCCATCCAGGGCGGAGAGAAACCTTGCTGACAAATGACAGCCTTGTGGGGAGGATCTGAGTGGCTTGAAGCCTCCACACGGAAGGGCTGGATTGGGAGTTTGCACTTGACTTGAGACTGGGCAGAACCACAGAAGTACAAAGGAATCAGTTTTCTAAGAAAAGTCTGGGAAGGTCTTGGATATGTTCTTTTAAAATGGAATCGATCCTCGGGGAGCGAAAGGCACAGGAATCTGACTCAGGAAAAGTGAAGATCTTGAATGCTTTTTAGAAGCCATGCCATGGTCACAGTTAGCACTGAGGTGACCCTGCTGTCCTCCTCATCAGCAGGTCACCCCTCTAGGACCAGCTCTCTCAAATGCTGAAGGAGAAATGTGTCTAGTGCTATTTGTTTTGTGGACTAGGGGTCAGCAGAGTGGCCCCCCTGGCTGGTGTCCTTCATGGCCCTTCATCCCAGTCACCTCATCTTTTCAGTCTCAGTTACATCATCTATAAAATGAGCAATGTTAGACCGGCAGCATCTGGGTCCACCCTGGTGACTGAGCTCTTAACATACATATATACGTGTAAACTCTGTCCTAATTATTTTATAAAATCATTCTGTTCCTTTGCTCCTTTTTTCTCATGGAAGATATATTGGGATATCTAATGAGGTTTCATTTTTAGGGTCTTTTAATAGAGGAAACATAAGCCATCTGACCTATTTTTTCTTGGATCTGACTATTATTGTTCAGACAAAGCTTCCCATGTCAGGGAATGTAGCTATCTGCAGCTGTGGCATGTAAGGGTGAGATTGGGAGGCCCTCACTCGGGGGAAGGGTTCAAATGTTGCCTGTCTGACTAGATACTGAAATATTTGTGGATGAAATGATGTGTTCTCTGGGCAGTGGGATAGCTGGGGAGTTTTGTTATCAAACCAGATTGGCCCTGACCTGGGGGTGATGGTCCTTGGGGCTTCATGAAACCATTCTGGCTATCTTCATATGTTAAAAAAATTCCACAATAAAATATCAAAAAATAAACTCTGTCTCTGTCTCTCTGTCTCTGTCTGTCTCTGTCTGTCTCTGTCTGTCTCTGTCTCTGTCTCTGTCTCT
>NW_004524691.1:6815890-6822782 GCF_000260255.1 Octodon degus | reverse complement strand
TCTCTCTCTCTCTCTCTCTCTCTCTCTCTCATACACACACACACACACACACACACACACACACACTACTGGGTGTTGCAGCATTTTGGCTGTGGAGATTCCAGGGAGCAGGTGCTGAGTGCCCACCATTTAGATCTCCAAATCCAAATATACCTTGAAATGTGAAGAAACAGTAGAGTTGGTACAACAAAATAATTTCCTGTGCATGGTAGGGCCTCTTGGAGGACACTGGCCCTGGATGGCTTGTTGACAAAAACAGCACCCTTTGTTGTGAGCTGTTACTTTCAGGCCTGAAGATTTCACCATCCACATCTTTCCCTTCAGTGTCTTGGTTTGCAAGTTATCTTTCCACCATGGCTGAGCAAGTTTTCCTTGTAGGAACCACAAGGAAGGATGACAGAGCCCTCCAGAGTAGAGCTTCCAACTCTCGATCCCTAAATTCACTGTAAGACATATATGGTTTTATCTTCATGTGCAATCATGACTGAAGCAAATGTTTCTCAAAATAATTCTCTTTACTAAATTGGATATGTTCTGATATTTTCTGCTCTGTTCTGTTCTATCCTATTGTAATACTTTTAAAAAGCCATGGTGGTCTACTAACGTGATTTTAAGATCATTAGTGGATTACAACCTGCAGCTTAAAAAAACAAAATTGGTTAGGGAAAAAATAGACCGGGCAGGAAATTTAACATGAAAACATCTGGCCTGGGACTGAAGTCATCAGCAGCTGGATTTCATTTGTCTCTGACAGTGGAAAAAAAGTCTCATAATTTCTTTAGTGGGTGGGTGAAAGGCTATGTCTACCATGCCAGCCAAGTATTGACCAACATGCTAAATTTTAGCAGATGTGCTAATTAATGTTCCCATCAATATGAAGAGCTCAAAAATATAGGCTAACGATGGGAATTCATTTGAACTGCAATCTTGAGGTTTTAAAAGAATAAAAAATGAATTGGGCCTTACTCACACCAGCACTATGATTGTTGATCAGAGTGGTATTGTGGTGGATTAACTAATGGCTAACTTGTAACACCCAGCTGCACTGAATCAGCATGGTGCTGGGTATGGAAGACCCCCCAAGGGTTGTTGCTAACAGCGTAAGAGGAGAACTGGAGAAAAAATGGTGTGCTGTTAATTTCCCTGGGGCAGCTTGTCATGTTGGCTTTCCTAGCATGAACTTGGCTGTTCTCATTGTTGAGGGAGCTCTGGTCCTGGCTGTGGCTGATGGTGGTAGTGGTTCTCCTTGGGGAGCTCTCATCCTCACTTTGAGTATTGTTTCCTGGCTCCAGTGCAGGTCCCTCAACCTGCTGACACAGATCATTCATCCTGATTGCATAGACTTCCTAGCTTCCACCACTGATCTTTGGGCCTTCCCAGTGCAGATCTTTGATACAGACTTACACGAGACTTTGTTGTGGGCTCTAGGTTCCCAGATGGACTCATGGAGGACATTGCCATGGGATCCAGGTCCTCTGCTGGATTCTTTGGGTCTCTAGTGTGTAGATAGATGTCCCTGGTATCTGGCTACAATAGATACCAGGCAATAGGATGAGGCAGTGCCTGTGCTTCAGGACCAGAGAAATCAGAATCTGGACCACATGAGCTACTGAGCATCTGACCTCAGACACATCCCAAACTCTTTGATTCTGCTTCTCTCCTCAGAATACAGGAATAATAATGCTGTGTCAGTGTCTCAGTTACTCTTTTCTTGTTGCTGGGACAAATACCCGATACTCAAAATGAAGGAAGGAAAGGTTTGCTTTCTGAGGCAGGAACATCGCCATGAATTTGAGGGCAGCTGGGGTTTCATAGTTTATAACAGCCTGAATTACATAGCAAGACCTTGGAGCCTTATTTGCTCAGGAGAGAGGGTCAGTGCTTCTGTCTTCCCCAAACACCTCCTCTCTGTCTGAGACACCCTCAATCACAGATGCTGCTGGCCCACGTTACAGGGTCTGGAGGAGAGGCTGGGGTGCCTTAGTGTCCAGGATGCCCCGTTCCACATGTCCAAGAGGCCACAGACTGGGGGAAGTGCTTGCCCCAGTTTTAACCATTAGTACCTCTCTGGCCCGCACCTCAAGCCCCACCCTGGTCCTCTGGCCATGCCCTGGTCCTCTAGCCATGCCCCTCAAGCCAAGAGTTGCTCCTTGAGCCCTGGCTGCCCCATGACTTACATGAAGCTTTGGGGGGACAACTAGACACAAATTATAACAGTCAGAAACCATATATAGAATCTAGCCCAAAACCTTAACATGAAGGCTGACCTTCAGTGATGCCGTCCCTTTCTGCTGCTGCCACAGAGGCCAGTGAGGTTTCCTTCAAAGACTGCTTGGTCAGTACTCTGGTTTCTCTTCAGATTGTACAAATCTTCCCCCCTTTTCAAAGACTGCTTGGTCTAATGATGAATTCTCTGTTTGATAAATTCTGTTACCTTTACTTTGCCCAGAGGATCACTAGAGCAAAAAGAAAGCCAGGACAGGCGAAGAAGAGGATGAAGCGCAGAGAGAGAAGCCACATTTTCTTGCTACGTGACATCTACAACATTATTCACAGATTTGGTCTCCCATTCACTAGTCACAAGGTAAAGAGAGAACAAATACCGCGTTCCTCAAAAATTCTTAGCTGACATTTCATAAAGACATTTAGCTTCCCAGGCACCAACTCAGACCCAGCAAATCACAATCCCTCCAATCCAGTGCCCAGTAGTTTGCAAAGTCCTTTCCAGTCTGATCCCTCACTACTCTCCCGCAGCCGTCTCTCTCTGTTCCCCTCACTGCCCAGTCGCAGTGCCCTATCCCCTTGCTTGGCCTCCCCTCCTGGCTTCTAGACTTGCCTTCTCTTCCCTCTTGCTGAACCCTGCAGCTACAGAGACAGTTTTTGTAATGCAGCAGCACAGAGAGTGTTGTACTAATCTTTAGTAACTTCTCAATGCCCTTGAAATAAAGTGTGAACTCCTGACCTGTCTGTCCCTGAGGCCCATCTTGATTTTGTCAGTGTCAACTTTGCACCTTCTTTTTAAATCGACTGCCCCTGCCCCCAGACTGCCAATTCAGGGATGGCAGTCAGAGTGTCTCTTCTGCTATTGATGTAGGCCTGATGCCCAGCACAAATTGGGTACTGAATGAAAAAGCAGTTACTGAGCTTTAACTAAACCTTTTCCCTAAAACTATGGCAAGTGACCTATTTTCTGTGTAAAATGACTTCTATATCCTAGGCAAATTGTCTCTTAATGTCCGTATTGTGTTTTCTGCTGATTGTGTGGAGATTAAATCAATTGTACTGTAATTCCATCATTTATAATTTGGCATAAGGATGATTCCAAGGATTTTTTTGTATATTGCATTTTCAAGAACAAATATAATTCTGGTACCTTTCCCAGACCTTTCAAAATACTCAGAGTGAATACTCATTATTTCTAAACTTGGGCTATACATAAATATAACAGCTACAGCTTTCTTTCAGCAGGGAGGATGTCATGCCTCATGGATTTTATTGCAATTTACCAGATTAAGTATGTGTTTATTGACGTGTTCTATGCTCTGATTAGAGGCATCTGTATATTAAGTGCTCCTTGAACAAAAATTATGGGTACTCAATTGTAATTTAATTGAATAATGTTTCATAATTAAGGTAAAACCTTAAATAATTGGCTTGAAACAGCTGTAGTAAGAGAGTGAATAGATTTGCTTTAGTTTTCTCTGTTACTAGTGTTATCTAAGAGCATAGCACTAGTAACACACAGTGTTCTGTAGGAAATTCTACAGTTTAGTTTTCCATGCTATACAAGTTCTGGCCAAACATCATCCTAAGAGGACACCTAAGAATGGGTCATAATGGTTGGCTGGACTTTGCATTTATGATTTGGCATAAGATAGCATAAGCATTCAAAATTTTGAAAAGAATATGGGCAGATGGGCAGTTTCCCCAAAATTATAGGTAGAAAGAACCCTCTTTACATTGGCTCCCACATAATTAAATATCCAGAATTAGGTGGTTACTTGCTTGGGTCCAGTAGGCTCACCTGAGCCCTGGGACTTCCTCTTGTCATGCTGCCTCTGTTGGTTTGTCCTCTTCATCTTGGCCTGCTCACCACGCCAGTCCTACATCAGCATTGCAGATGACTAAAACAAAAAGAGGCTTTTTATCAGAGAAAACAAAAGTTCTCTCAGACCTTTGTGTCTCACAGATGTCTTCTAAGATCTTCTTGGGTGGAACTGGGTGGCATGGCTGTGAGGACAGGAAGGCAGGGACAGTAAGGGACAGGATTTTGATGTTTGGCATAGACCCAATCCTGTCTAAAAAAAATCTCTCCCTTTACTCTCTCTCTAAACAAATCTTTTCTATAATGTTCTTTTGTCCTGAAAAGGAATGAATACATTCATACCTGCAATTTCAAAATAATGCCCTAATTGTAATATAAAAATAATAAGAAGAAAGTAAATCAGTTTCCCCCCAGCACTGCTTATCTTGGAGGAGGATTAGAAGCCGGACAATTGACTGTGTGTGGGGATGGAGGGATAACTGGAGGTCCTGAGGCACGTGGCTACGGCTCAATCCACTAGTGCAGAGCCTGCAGGGGGGAAGCCTGAGTGGGGCTCAGCTCCCAGCAGGAGCAGACAGCATCTCAGAACCTGGCCATCTCTTCAAAGGCCAGGGTAGCTGTGGCTAAGGAAGTGTACGATGCCCAGCATGAACCATGGCTGCACATTAGCTCAACGGAGGAGCTTCTACACAGGGCAGGACAGCTGAGAGGCTACCTTCAGTTGGCAGGACCACCTCTAGCTGTCAGGATCCCCCAAAGCAACCAGACCTACTCCCTGAAAAAGCAGAAATGTGGAAAATCTGAAATAATTTGCCTCACTAAGCCTGTAGGATTTGACTAGCAATTCACGTGGTTGCTGTTAGAATCTTCGTCATTTCCCAGCACTGGACACATACAGACAGTCCTCTTTATGAAAAAAGCCTCAAGACATACTTTTCAGATGAAAATAAAACTAACCTGAAAAATCAGAACAAAAAGCTCCTTTTTGGAATGTTACTTCAAGCCTATTAGGAAGTCTTAAGCCATTTCTAATCTGTATCTTCAAGATAGTCAAGGGTGCACTGACACAAGACAGCAGGTAACAGCTAGGCAATGGGAAGCAAAGAGGGCAGGAAGATTGTTTGCATGTTACAGTGGGCTGATTAGGTCCTCCTAGAATTCCAACTCCCCATATCATGGTCATAGAAAGTAGGGCCTTCTGGGCATGATTACCTCAGAGCAGAGCCCTCAACGATGGAATTGGCACCTGCTATGGTTTGAATACAAGTTGAGTACTCCCCAAAGCTTTATGTCCTGAACTTTAACCCCTGTTGTGAGGTATTAAGAGTTTATTTTTTCTCATTAACTTTGTTGAAAATCAATAATTATATGGCATATTAAAAATTGTAGACAAATATTGAAATGTGAAAAATGTAAGATGTAGACAGAGTGAATTTTAGAGAAATATTTCTGAAATGAATACATAGCATAAGATTAATAACAAATTGCACATTGTAAATAAATTATTTATGAACTTAAATGAATATAACAATAAAATTGTCCAAAATAAAAATGAAGAATTTACAGATCAGTCATATAATAGTTCACTCTGTGCCAAAATCAAGAAACTTACATTCATATAATTAGAATTCTCAAAGTAGAAAAGGGTAGGCAATAAATATTTAAAGATTTAAAATTTCTGAATTTAGTTGAAATTATAGCACCACATTTCCAAGAAACATGAACCTTTTTCACAAGAAATTTGAATAAAATCATACCAAGATACACAAAAATAAAATTGTCCAAAACTAATCGCAAAGAAAAAAAACATATACTTAAATATTAGCTATGGAAGAACAAAATTAAATAGCATCTTATTCCACATTAGGAAAAAAAATAGCAATTGTATAAGAAACTAGACTAAGTAATTCAAAGGACTGAAACAAAAAAAAGATCTGTGCTCACTGAATTTTATGCTTATCAAATATACCTTTGAAAACTAAAAGTAAAATATTTTCCAGTTATACAAACTCGAAATATTCTAATACCTCCAGATGTCACATATAGAAAATAACAAAGAGCAGAATCCAGAAGGCAAGAGAAGTTGCTGTATGGTCCTGGATAAAGAATAAGGAGCTCTGAAAATGGTAGTTATCAGAACTATGTAAAATATATTAGATGAACCCATTTAAAAGATCATTGAAGATTTCTACAAAACAGTATCAATTTTATGTTGGGTTAAATACATATTTTTTCATTTATGTGTGTGTGTGTGTGTGTGTGTGTGTGTGTGTGTAAAAGACAAGGAAGAAGTAATATAAAGTCAATGGAAAATGGAAATTTTAAAGTTTCTAATGCTAGGAGAAAATATCATACTATGTCATATAAATAGATTGTAAGTCAAAGATACGGTATAAATCTTAAAACAAAAATTAAGATTAAACAATATTCAGAAAATTAATTAAATATTGATTAGAAATTAAATATTTTAAAACAATTCAACTAAGAAATAGGTTTCATGATAGTAAAGAATTACTAAGAATGAAATGTAATATATCTGGAGGGTTAACAAACTAAGTCAGCAGATCAAAATTGGAGAAAAGAAAGGGCTGCATGGTTAGCCAACATTTTGGCCCTAGTCTTTCAAGATCAGTGAAGACTCGGGACGTAGGAGAACCTGTACTGTAACAACGTGTAACTCAGTTGTGCTCCAAATTTTCTGATCAAGAAGATTATGGAGCCACAGAGGAATGTGTTCGATGATGTAAAGTGAGCCTGGGGAGAGTCACATGGAGAGAAAAAACATTTTCTCAAGCTTTCACAGAAAGCAAATTGGTCAACCAATGGCCGTGACTCATCCTCATGTCA
>NW_004524691.1:6805889-6815650 GCF_000260255.1 Octodon degus | reverse complement strand
AGAACAAAAAAAAGGATACAAAGGAAAGATCATTTTGTATTTATATATACAAAATATTTAGGATAAATTTACAGCTACTTTTGCTTAATTCAATGAGAAGAAAGAGGTGTACTAACAGTGTTTGGACAGAATATCCTGTCTGCTTCTTGTACTATGGATAACCACTAAGAAGATAACAATTGATTATCAAAACTGTCCTATTAATCAGCTGTGAAACTATCTCATTCATATTTATTTCTCAATAAAAATAAAGTGTTATATCAAAAATAAATAAATAAAAATTAAAAAAGAAATGTAATATAAATACTGGAATGGCAAATATATGACCAGCACTTCTAACAGTTTGGGAATAGGATATCGCACAAAGTTCTAGTATGTCGTGGACATGGACAGTGTCCATGACACTTGCTGGTGGCCAGGTGTCACTTGTAGGGTTGAGCTACTGCTATTTTCTTGATATCCACCTTGTAGACCCAGATAGAATCATGCCCCATAGGGTGCAAGCGAAGTCCATTTGTAGAGTATGCTGATGGAAATATTTTGCTGCTATATACAAAAGAATAATTGAAAGACTGTTTTGTATACCTCTTTTTCTCCTGTGTTTAATTGTTTTCCCTATTTGATGGGTTCTTTCCATTCTCATTTATGGAGCTGTGGTCATTTTGGTCTCTCTCTAGAATATCTTTTAGTAGTCTGTGTAGGGTTGGCTTTGTCATCATGAAATTCTTTAGTTGTTCTTTGTCATGGAAGTATTTTACTTCTCCATTATACTTGAAAGAGAGTTTTGCAGGATATATCAGTCCGGGTTGGAATTTGTTTTCTTGTAAGACTTGTAGTACTTTGCTCCATGTTCTTCTTGACTTGATGGTTTTTGAAGAGAAATCTGCCATTATGCTGATGGGTTTTCCTTTAAATGTGATCTGTTTCTTTTCTCTAGCAGCTTTTAGTATACTGTTGCTGTGCTGAATTTCTGGGATCTTGATTTTTATATGTCTGGGTGTGGTTTTAATTGGGTTGATGTTATTTGGAGTTCTATATGCTTCAGTTACTGAATGTCAGATAGTTTCCCCATATTTGGGAAGTTTTCTGCTATTACTTCTGCTCATAACCTCTTCATATCATTTTATTGACTCCTTCCTTCTCATTGATGCCTATTAGTCTTACATTGTTCATCTTTGCATCATCTTGTTGATGTCAAATTATTTTTTCCTGCATCCTAGCTGTTCTAAAGACATCTTTTCTTACCTTTTCACTAGCTGCAATGGTGTCTTCAAGATCCGAAAGTCTATTTTCAATTTCATTCAGTTTTGCCAGCTTGTGAGTGAGGTTTTAATTTCCTATACAGCACTTTGAATCTGCTTTATGTATTCTATTTATTTCCTACATTGCTCATTCAAGGATTCATCATTTTTCTATTCTCTATTTTTTTATCAGTGTCTTCTTTAGAAGCCCTTAGTATTACTTTCATTATAGTTATCATTTCTTCTTTTACTTCAGAAATTATTTCTGATCTTATTACTGCTATACCTTTCTGCAGTTGTTTCTTTACTTCTGACACTATTATTTTAGAGATTTCAGGTGTGTGATTTCCAATCTCTTCTATGCTATTGTCTCCTGCGTTTGTTCTGTGTGGGCTCAGGGCCTGAGAATGCATTTTCTCCTTCTCTTTGTCATTTTGTGTAGCACTGTCTTCCGTCCTTTGGTGTAGAGCTTTGGTAGAGTTATTACCCTGGTACCAGGTTCGTATCTACCAAGTTCAAACTCGTCTAGATGGGTGTGGCTTGAGTCTGGCTGCTGTGCTCCACTTCTTCCTGATGCAGCCCTTGGAGGTGAACCCTCTGTGCTACTATGGCAAGATGTTCTGCTCCTGGTTCAGCTGGGTGGGTCTTACCTCTAGCCTCTCTGCAGGGAGTTCTGCCACAGGGTTCCACACTGGACTTGTCTGATGGAGGAAATTCCAAACACACTGGACCTGGGCGCTGGCTCGAATGAAGATCCAGCAGGTCCCAGGTGGTCTCACTTACGTGCTGGGCTGGGCTCTGGATCAAATGGGTATTAAGAGTTTAAATCTAATCCTACTCCGGTATAGAGGCAGGGCCTTGGGAAAATGATTAGGTTCATGTAAGATCCTTAGGGTAGAATCTCATGATTGAATCCTGGTAGCTTTATAAGAAGAAGAGAAAGAGTGAAAGATGAGCAGACACATCTACACAGTCTTCCTGTCTCTTGCCATTTGGTGCTCTGTGTTGTCTTAGGACTCTGCTAGCAAGAAGTTCATCAACCAGATGAGCCCCTGGACTGTGGTTCTCCAGTATTTTTAGCCAAAATAAACTTCTTTTATTTATAAAGTTAGCCTGCCTTAAGCATTTGTTATAGAGACCCAAAGGGGACTAATACAGTGCCCTTAGTAGATGGGAAAATATATAAAAATGTTATATATCAAATAGAAGCTTCCAGAATGAGAAAACAGTACAGATGATCTGACTAAATCTGAGCCCTCTCACTTGCTTCCCACCATTGTCACCATTTCTAAAGAGGGCAGCACATCCTGACCATGGACTGTGCCACCCTGATTTGGACTTCCAGGACCTGGAACTCTGCAAGATAAATTTCTGAGCTATCACATCTATGGATCCTTGTCAAGGAGACTGTACTAAGGCAAAGTGAAATACAGTTACCATAGTTGGAAACAATGGAGATAGGTAGGTATGGCTGATGCCAAATTAGGGTAAGAAGACAAATGAAACATCTTCAAGAAATGAATAGGGATTAAAAATGATGCAGAAAAAAGTCATGATGCACAAACCCAGGAAATCAAAATATATAAAATAGAAGGTTCCAAAGTGAGAAGACCTCACAGATGCTCTGATTAAATCTGAGTGGGAGGTCACTGTTATTTTCTTCTTTATACTTTCTTCTCTGCTTTCTTTTCCTTCAAATTATCATGGAATGTGCTACTGACAGACTCAGAAAATTACAGACTTCAAGAAGCACACAACTCAGACAAGAAAATCTGTCTTGAGGCCCTATTTTTTTCACCTTTTGAGAGAAGATGTTATGGAACTAGGGGAGGAACTCAGACTGAAGGCCAGAAATGAATATGTGTGACTGATTTTCAATCAAAGACGAGTGTTATCTGGAAGACAAACAATTTCTTCAGATTCCTTGTTTGCTTCTAGGCTCTGTTTGTATGTGGAAAGGGCAGAAAATTTTCCCAGTGTCTATGGTCCTCCTCCTGAGCTGACTTTGACTCTGCATGTGATCTCATTGCAGCTCATCAATCAAGGCTCCATTAATCAGATGGAAGGGATCTAACCTTGGAATGTTTGACCCTTGGAGCTCTCTTAAAAAAACCACACAGACTGCCTGGAGCTCTGACGTAGTAAAGGCTGTTGCACATGTGCCACGGGCCTGTGAGTTGTCATAGTGGAGGCTCCTGAAGGTCTGTCTCAGAGAATCCCTGGCTTCAGCACCCTGCCATCACGTCACATCTCAGGGTTGGGTTTGCCATATGGGGATTCATTGCAACTCTCACAAAACTAGTTGTATCATTTGATTGATATCTCAGTGAAAGGAAGGGCCCTTTACTGCATGGACTTTGTATGGCCCATAGTTTGCTTTAAAGCAGAGTTAATGGGACACTGAAATGTTTCATGACTATCTATGAAAACAGCATTACACATGTAAAAGGAAACCGAGCTACCAGAGGTTGACTTACTTGCTCCAGCACATGCATTGGATCACACAATTCAAATCTTCTCATTCTTACTCTGTTATTATTCCCATTAATTCAGAGCTTTCCAACATGCATTTCTGTTTTAGTATTAGTCCTGTAGTCTAAATAAATTGGTTCTTTGGTCTCTGATCCTTCATCATATTTGTCGAGCAACATATTCTTGTGTCATACATTGTTAGGCACTGAAGATACACTTGAGGAAAAAGGTTGGGTCTCAACCTTACAAACTACCAGAGAAGGTAAGCATACCTACTTCCTCGCGTTTGCTCAGAGGGTATCAACATTACCACGTGAGGCTCCTGTGTTACCCCTTTGGGGCCATCATTTTGCTTTTCTTCTGTTCTACCAATACATGATTATCTAGCTTTGAAGGCTTACCTTCCCAGAATAATACACCTTTCTGATAACACATGATATTCACAGACTTTGTCACCCAAGTGTTACACACAGATGTTAAGTGGGGGCAATCACAAACTGAGCCACTCTCATGTGCCACACTCAGGAAAACAGAAAATAAATTATCATGTACATCCAAATGGATTCAAAGCATGGATGCAAAGTCTCCTTGCATTAGTCAGCTATGAACAAATACCTGAGTTAATTTACAAAGAGAAAAACTTGGACTGGGGATGTAGTTTATGGTATAGCACTTAGCATGTCTGAGTTTTTAGCTTTCATTCCCAGACCCTTCAAACTGAATCAAAATCAAAATCAAAAAGGGACTATGAAGGCAATAATATGTAATGTATTAATTTTTGTAACTGTCCTACTAACCTGTTTTGAAACTGTCTCATTGCTATTTGTTTCTCAATAAAATTAATTGAAAAAAAGGGTAGCGGGAGAAAGTTTATTTATTTATTTTTTTTCATAATTTTATTGATAAACAGATAGCAATGAGACAGTTTCAAATCAAATCACTAGGACAGTTTCAATAACTAACACACTGCATATATTCTTCTTAGTGGTTAATTGCTGTACAAGATGTAGACTTGAGATCCTATTTACAAACACCATTAGAACAAATCATTCTATTCATTAAGAGAATGCAACTATATATCTATCCTAACCACTTTGAATACACAGATACAAAATGGACATTCATCTGTATACCCCATTTTTTCTAAGTTCCATTATTGAATATTATAGGTGTGTAAACTCAGCAAAATATTCTAAAAGAGTCCAGTAGCCCATAATAGCATTGGGTCTTCTGTTTAACTGGCAATGTCAGAAATTATTGACCTGAGTCCCCCACAGCTCAACATAACAGCATGGCTTTACTTCCTATATTTCGATTTTTTTTTTTTTCTCTGAATGCCCTTAGGCGTGGTTTGGCTGGCTGGAGTGTTGTGGGAATCGAATTACAGCAACCTGAGGCTGACAGCTTTGTGGAAGCAGCCACTTAAAGAACTGAGCTATGGCCAGGCCCCCAAGGGGGAAGGGAATGCATCAAACATTCCTTTTTTTTTTTTTTTTTTTTTTTTTTTTGGAACCAGGGATTGAACTCAGGCCCTTGCACTTGCCGGGGAAGTGCTTATTCCACTGAGCCATCTCCCCAGCCCCTACTTCCTATATTTCGTCTTCATACTTTTCTACTGGATGGTTAAGACCAAGGTAAAGCAGGACCTATGCAACAAGAGTTGTAGCTTTTTGGTCTGAGAAGGTCAGTGAAATCCCCTCAGGATTTATCCTGAGATCCGAAAAAGTTTATTTTATCTTAAAATTTGTATGTTCTAGGCATAATGGAGGGAGTTTATGGAGCAGAATTACTCATATCAGGAGCCAGGGAATTACTGGGGAAGCTGAGGCAGGTCTGCCTGGGAAGATAGAAAGAGACTGTCTTTTTTTTTTTCTGTAAACACATGGTCTAGCCCAGGCTAGAACTTGTGCTCCCTCCTGCCTCAGCCTTCCAAGTAGATGGGATTACAGATATGTTCTATCATATCCTACTATTATGATAGTGAATCTTTTTTAAAAAAAGCTCAAACCATCATATACCTCAAAGGGTCTGAGTGACTCTCAGGTCCCCCACTGCTAGAAACTGATCAAATATACTAGCCTTCCTACAGAACGCACATCACTAAGAGGCAGTTGGTCGGCCACAGAGATGAGAAAAGAAGGTCCCTGAAGCAAGTATGGCAGCTCCAATGTAGATGCCATCCAAAACTGGCATGCCCAGCTAGTGCTGGCTAGTGCCTGGCTAGTGTATGGGTCAGGGATGATTGCTGATTGCACAGATGGTCCAGCAGGCCATCACGATCTGCAAAGAGTGAGACTCTCATTCATAGAAACTTGCCCCTCATTCAGATGCCACACTGACTAGGTAACTGCCAGCTACCCTGGCCCCCTACCTCAGGGAAGAACAGACTGGCATCCAACTCACTTAACAGTTCTTACTGGAAATTAGTAAATGAGAATGGGCCTATAGATTGCAGCCTCTCATGACCATGATAATTGTAGACTGTTTATGCCTTGTATCAAAATTCATATGTTCAAATCTACTCTTCATTGTGATGACATTTGGAAATGGGCGTTCGGGAGAATATTAAATGATATAGTGGAATCCTTATTAATGGGATTTGTGCCTTGATAAAAGCCACTCTAGAGAGATCTTTGTCCCTTTCATCATGTGAGGCCACAGCAAGAAAATAACACAATGAATGGGAAGCAGCACCTAAGCAGTCCCTGAATCTGGAGGCATTTTGATCTTATACCACCCAGCCTCTAAAATTGAGAGTAGTACACCTATATTGTTGGTAAGCCATCCAGAGTATGAGAGTGTGTTATCACAGTCCCAACGGACCAACACACTAGTCAGCCTTCAGCCAAATCCAGGACCCTCATGAGACTGAATGTCTGACCCACCAAAGCCAGTGGCTTGTCTGTAGACCACAGTAAATCACCAGGAAAAGGGTACTTTATGGGGCTGAGCATGATGCACTTTAGGCAGGGAGAAGCATCTGACTTTCCTGTTTTTGTTATGCAAGCTTGGGAGGGCCATGGCTTGGTTAGTGACCATTGGGCCCTTCTGCGTTGCATCCCTTTGTCTCCTTGCACCTTCCCAATGCACTGGAACAACTTGCCTGGGTGTGTGGTTATGCAGCTGCCACTCTTTCAAGCCACTCATGTGTGAGTGTGGCTCAGCCATAAGCTGCAGTGCCCTTTTTCCACTCTTGCCACTTAGGCTGATGACACCTCTTTGAGGAAGGTAGTGGGGGTGGGGGGCTTCCTAATGTGGCTAATGTCAGGGAGTGAGGAATTAGGACACATTATTAATGTCTCCAACCATCCTTGAATCCCAACTTTCATGAAGAACACAGCTAGCCTTCCTCAAGATTCCCTAATTTCTCTTATTTAACCTTGCATGCTTAGTATAAGTTAAGTCATGCAACCTTATATATTGGAATAAGAAATAGTTATTCTAGGTCATAGAAACTGTCCTAGGTCACTTTGACCAAGAAACTGACTTCTGATGACAGAACTTTGAACAAATGCAGAAAGGTATATTCTAGTGGCCATCAGTTAAGATTAACAGTAAACTGCTTACATTAAAATCTTTTCTAGGGCTGGGGAGATGGCTGAGAATAAGTGCTTCCCTGGCAAGCGCAAGGGCCTGAGTTCAATCCCTGGTTTGGAAAAGGAAAAAAAAATCTTTTCTAATTTAAGAAAGAAGAATTACTTAATGATACAGTAATACAGGGGCACCTGTGTTTTCAGGTACAGACAAAATTGGATAGAACAGTGACGATGAAAGGAACCTTTAGAATTTTCTAAAATGTATGATATGTCCTAGGAGGAAAATAATAGTATCAAGTTGAGGTAAATTAGCTTGATTCTGTTATCTAGAAAGTATTTCTTGGTAGACTCATCCATTTGTTGACTAACTGAATATAAATCCCATTAAAAACACTGTATTTGTATTTTACTTGAATGAAAAGAGCTCAATTGCCAAAAAAAATTGCCTTGTGGAGAATTCCTAACACAGGCCTCAAAGTGCTCTAAATTGGTAATTGAAACCCAAAGAAATGCCAGGTCATGTGATGAACACACGCACACACACACACACACACACACACCCCTATGAATAAATAACATTTACATTTGAAATGAATTAGCCCTTGTGACTAGTTTACTATCAATTACAGACCCTAAAAAAGAAAGTTTAATCAGAGCTTCCCTTTTTTTCCTAGTAAGTGATTTAGGTGTATCAAGGGTACACAAAGAAATGAACAGAGGGATAATTATTGGATTTCAAACACACAGAGACTTTTGTAAGAGATGGAAGATTCAAAAACACATCATAATCAAGAAGCTGTAAAGTTGAAATTTTAACTGGGAAAATATCAGAATAGGTAAAACCTTAGTATAAACAATAGTAAACTTAAATTTTAATCTGAAATTAAATACTTATAGATTTGTATTGTCAATTGTTACCCCCATACCATTTAATTTTCCATTTTTTATGGAAGGCTTTTGCAATGGCAAAAGAAAAGATACATGGTTTCTCTTAATAGCTTACTGTATGTTGTGTTATAAGCATTTGTCACAGAAGTGTCTCAGACATGAAATCCTCCGAGACCATCTCTCAGATAAAGTCTTCCAGTTCTCCACAGCCAGACAGATGAAGGTCTCTGCTCCGCACTGGGACCCCCTGCATTCCTACTGTTCTGTTCTTGCTTCTGGGTGAGCCAAGTAAGTCCGTATCCTTAACTAAGCCAACTGTCTCTGTGCATCAGGCACAGAAGCTCTGCAGAGTCGCGGAATCAGGCTGACAGGAGAATGCGTGAGTCTGAACTGCTTCACCCTTTGTCTTGGCCCCACTGCACGGGGAAGCCAGGCCTTTCAAGGCCCGAGCTTGGGTGGAAACTTCTGGTATAAATCCTCAGTGCTCCTTTGCAACCACCTGACACCTGTGCTCCGCGAGTCAGAGTTGTGTCACTATGACAAGACACCTAAGGAAGTCAGCTTTTAGGAGAAATGATTTTATTTGGCTCACAGTTTCAAAGGTTTCAGGCCATTGTTATCTGACTCCTTGGCTGTTAGGCCTGTGGCCAGGCTAAAACATCATGGCAGAAGGGCAGAGTGGAGGAAAGCTGCTTCCTTCAGTGCAGCCAGGAAGAGGGAGAGAGAGCCAGAGGGGAAGGGTTAGGCACAAGAACAAGATCTAGGCTCCAATGCCATGCCCCTCTGACCTACACCCTTCAAATAGGTCCTACTTCCAATGTTCCTGTCACCTCTCAGTAGAGCCATAAAATTATGAATTCATCAGTGGACTGATCCACCGATGAAGTTAGACCCCTTATGATACAATTGTCTTTTGTTCTTTTTTTTTTTTTTAATGTATTTGGTACAAGGTCCACAGGGTCTTACTATACATA
Organism: Octodon degus; assembly: GCF_000260255.1. Classification (NCBI taxonomy): domain Eukaryota; kingdom Metazoa; phylum Chordata; class Mammalia; order Rodentia; family Octodontidae; genus Octodon; species Octodon degus. Next base: position 6,806,539 of record NW_004524691.1, on the reverse strand, counting down.
GATTGGATTTGTAGTGATCCTCCTGTTTTCAGCCTCCCAAGTACTGGGATTACAGGTGTACACCATCATGCCCAGTCTCAATTGCAGGCTCAGCACACCCCAAGGGCGGGGCTGGCAGGGCAGGCTGGGGTCAACCCCGGCCCTTGTGCTCTGCCTAAGCAGGTGCTTTAGTCTGCTGAGCTATCTGGCCTGCACTCCAAGTGTCTTTTGATCATTGCTGCATTGAGGACAAGCACATGAGCATTGGGGCACATGTCACATCTGGAGGATAACACATGGCTATTGGTCTTGTGCTTGATATGATTTGGACCCTTGGGTCTTCATTCTGCAACTTCACTTCCATTAGTTCTTGGCTTTCTAAAATTCTAATTTTCTCTGAAGACTTTGCCTGTCTTCCTCCCCTTTCCCCTTGGGAGTGAAAATATATTTTAAGATTGGAAAGAGACTGCCTGTCTTTGGGCTCAAAAGGGGTAGCATATGGATTGTTTCTCTTTTGAACAGAGTGAAGAAGGGATTGAACATGTGAATAGGAATTTCACCTAGGAAAGTGAAGATATGGAGACCCAGTCCTAGCCCAAGTCCGGTGAGTGTGTGGAGAGCTTCCTGCTACCCTGCGCCGGCGGGACCAGTCCCAGCCCAGATGCAGCATG
>NW_004524691.1:6790582-6798854 GCF_000260255.1 Octodon degus | reverse complement strand
AAAAAAAAAGAAAGTGAAGATATGAAAATTGGTGGATTCTATGAAGTCTAAGAGTTTATCAAAAGATCATGAGGCACCATTTGATAGGGAGAATTGGGTGATATCTCAGATTGGAGACAGAGATGAGAAGTAGCCAATACTAAGTTTGTTGGCCCTAGTCTTTAGAAAAAATAACTTCTTGATTTGTTCTCAGTGGTCCTACTCACCTACAAAGTGTGAAGGAGGAGAAGTCATCCTAGGCAACTGGCCCTGGATTTTCCTGTGGGTTTTAGTTTTAAGGGTCATGATTCATTTTATGTAGTGGTAGAAGGTAAGATGGCCTATGTGGTGATGACTTTCACTGCCCAGTAGTTTGGTGTGTTCCATACTCCGGATCTAAATAATATTATCTTTTTCCATACCTTGACAGAGTGATCTTCCAAATGAGGTTCCACCAGTATTTACTACCTAGAATTGTTTCAGACCACTGATGCCAACTGAATGCCTGTGCCTTGCCTACAAATATTAACCAAGTTTGTTGGCCATCTGTCCCAGCACGCCATCTGTACTGTGAGCTCATGAAAATCTTGTAAGAGCCATTTCTGTTTCTTTTGCTGCAAGCAGAGGGAGAATTAACACCTGCTATGATGTTCCTAAAGTTATTTCTAGCTATCTTTAAGCTCCTTCAACCTCGTGAGAGAAGTTTATCTGGGACTTCACACTTCCACTAATTCTGGACCATATTGACCTCAAGGACTGTTGGGAAAAGCTGTTAACAGACCATAGGTGTTCTGTAACCATGGCTACAGAAGATTTCCAGGTAGGACCTGTTAGTCTCAGTTGTTCTCACTGAGCCTTGGACCCTGAAGACTCTCTTAGAGGAAACCTCTCTGATCTTTCATCTAAAAAAGCTTGACTTCATGTTTGTGGGACTCCCTCTGCACTCTTGAAGGTGTAGGACATATCTGTGAGTCATCTGGGGCATTCAGTCATGATGGCACCTTACCAATGCTCAACAACCCAAGCAGGAACATTAGTTTTATGCTCAGGATGGTAGCACTTATGCTTCAATCTTTTACATGTGTATAAGGCTATAGATATACCAGAAATAGAATAGATACCATATTCCAACATTCAAGTTTCTAAAAGATTCTGTGGAAAGTGCTCACAGACTTTGAACACTTTGTTCAGAACAAGGGTACAAAGAGGATTAAAGGGAGTAGAGAAAGGGAAGGGGATGGCAAAGTGGACTTGAAAAATGTTGATGCATTGTGAACCTGATTCTGAGCATGGGGTATGGACTCCTCCCACACTAGGATCAAGGAAGGGGCTTCAAGACAGTCTTGGGTGAACTAGATGGGGCTTGGGGGAAATTCTACAGCTGGGTCAGGTCACAGTGTTCTTTGGTCAATCCTAGCTTGAGAAGTGAATGCAAATGTTGAGGAGCAGGCTTGCCTTCAGCTTTAGTTATGAGCAATGGAAGAGGATGAGGTTTAGGCCAGATGGCACTAACACTGTGCTAAGACCATGTTTCCTGCACACTAATTATAGGTCACAGTGAGAGAGAGATAGAGATAGAGAGACAGAGACAGAGAGAGACAGAGAGAGACAGAGAGAGACAGAGAGAGACAGAGACAGAGAGACAGAGAGAGACAGAGAGAGACAGAGATAGAGACAGAGACAGAGAGACAGACAGAGATAGAGATAGACAGACACAGAGAGACAGAGAGACAGAGAGACAGAGAATCATCTTAGGTCTTACCCCAGAAATCAAGCTGAGGACAGACTGAGCTGCTGAGAGGCAAAGCTCTGGATAGATTCTTAGAGACTGATACCCTAAATGGGATACTAGTAGCGTAGAAATAAATATACTTGGGGCAAGACAACTGTCAACTAGATAATCTATGCTTTTGTTTCTAGGGGCCTATGTGGAGATGAGCAAAGCTCTTTAAAGATACCACAAAATACTCATGTGAAGAAGCACATATTTCAAGCATTTGCAAGATCCAGAAATCTTGGAGCTGGTAGATGACAGAAACGTCAATTGAGAATGTTGCTGAGACTGTCTGACTCTGGAGAGGTCAGAAACCACAGCATGCAAGATGAAGAGCACAGAAATCAGCAGGGCAGGCAGCAGAGAAAACCAGCACAACCTCTTCCTCAAACTGGGGTCTCTACTTGGCAGCTGGCTCTTGTGGGAAACATTTCAACCTAAAAACAGAGTTGGAGTTTTGAATTTTATAATTCCCAGATATATTAAATACTAAATTTGAGATGGTTTATGACCTTACAAGTAGATGGAGAAGTTATAAGGGTACATCTGACTTTTGTTTTCTTTTGCTTGGTGAGGGGCATTAAACTCAGGGCCTTCACATTGACTTAAGACAACTAATAGCACTAACCAAATTTACAGAAACAATTGTTGGCAAAATTAAGTTGCTATATAACAACATTCCAGAAGCCACTTTTTCGATGTGCTGAGACTATGTCTTCATAGTTTGCTTCATATGCTCAGCATATACTTATGAAGTTATATCCAGAAGTGGGGATACAGAGGTAAAACAGATATAGTCCTTTTTTTTTTTTTTTTGAGGAACTTAGTCTTGTCAGGGAAGCAGATATTTTTCTACAAGGAGATTTAGATATTTGAGTTATTTACAATTGCATCTGGAGAATTTTGCCTTTTTAAACAGTAAAACATTGGACTTTTGGGAAGATGGTGGTGTTTTGAGTAGCAAAGAAAGAGCCTCTCAAGGTTTGCTGTCCAGACAATGAAATATAGCAATGTGAAGAAAAAATGAATAAGGAAGTAAGTCCTCAGGACCCTGGAAGGGTCTGAATTGAGAATTCAAGACCACAGGGTGAGCAAAGGCAGAGAGACAGGCAGGCAGGCAGGCAGGCAGACACACACACACACACACACACACACACACACACACACACACGGAGGTGCGGGAGGGGGGGAGAGAGATCAAAGATGAAGAAAGGTGTGGCAAGCAGCACTATCTCCTAGAGCCCAGTCTCACTGTGCAGGAGTAGCAGCTCAGACTTACAGATGCACAGTGCCTACCAGTGACCCCAGAGGCCTTCACCAAAACCACACCAGTGGCGCAGAGCAGTGAACACAGAAGACTGCAATGGCTGGGGAAGTATTCAGGTTTAGACCTCACCCAGGAGAGGCTGATTGGCACGTAGCCATCTTAGAAAGGGGCCAACTGAGCTCGGAACTCTGAGCAGCTACAGGCAGCTCCATCCAGTGGCTCCTAGTGACAGGGTCAAGGAATTGCATTCAAGCCAGTGGTATTGCTAAAGGCTGAATAAATCTGGTTTTATCCTCACAGCCAGAAACCAGCCTGCACCTTGGGGAAAAAAAAAGGGGTAGGACTTCTGAGATTATTCACTACCCCACTGTAAAGCTACGGCTGCCTTGCTGCAATTAATCTACTGATCTGGACTCTGTCCACCCATGGCAGAAAACTTCCCAAGCAGGGGGAAAAAATTTGACATACAAATAAGTGAAGCATATGGAACTCCAATAATCCATGATAAAAAATCTATACCAAGGTATGTAATAGTCAAGATTCTAGAAAACCAACATAAGAACTAAACATGAAAAGCTGATAAAGAAAAGAAACAAATCACCTATAAAGGAAAGCCCATCAGAATCAGATTTTTCAACATGAAACCCCAAATCAAAGAAGTTTGGGAATGAAGTATTTCAATCCCTAGAAGAAAACAACCTCCAACCCAGATTAATGTACTCTAAAAAACTATCTTTTAAAATTGATGGAGCAATAAGAAATTTCCATGAAAAGGAACACCTAAGGAAATACATGTACATTATACCATTCCAGAATATTCTGAAGGCTATTCTAGAAAGAGATAAAAATTACAGCTCCATGACCACTAACAGAATGAAACTACCATGGAAGTCAAACAATTAAAAGGGCGGGGGGGGGGGAGAGCCAATATCAGGAAGATGACATGATAAGAATAAATCAATATGTACCAGTTACAACCATCAAATTTGATGGTTTAAATTTAGCAATCAAAAGAAACAGACCGACAAAATGGATCAAAAATCAAGATCCAACAATATGCTGCATATAAGAAACACATTTAATTAAAAATTATTGACTGACAATCAAAGGAGGGAAAAATAATACTCCCTGTGACAGTAACCGAGAAGAAAATAGGAATAGCTATTCTATTTGCAGACAAAGTACATTTTCAAGTCAAAGAAGGTCACTACATCATTGTAAAGAGAACAATTCAAGAGGAAGAGGTAGCAATCATAAGTATATATGTACAAAGTACTAGTGCACCCAAATATACAAAATAAATATGTCCTGAAAAAATAAATAAGCACTAATACAGTTGTAATGAGGGAGCTCAGTTGCCCATCTTCACAGACGGACAAACTAGACCAAAAAATCAACAATGAAATATTAGAACTAAACCAAACTTTTGAACAAATAGATTTAGTAGATATTAACAAAATGCTCCACCCCACAACATCAGAATACACATTCTTTTCAGTTGCATATGGGACATTCTCTACATACTAGCTCATAGAACATATTTAAGTAAATGAGAAGGAACTGAAGTTATCCTATGCATATTATCAGACCTTACTGTAGTGAAATGGGAAATAAATGGCAAAAGAAACCATAAGAACTTCATAAACATATGGAAATTAACACCTTCATGAACAACCAATGAGTCACAGGTGAAATTAAAGAAGAAGTTGCAGTTTGTGCAATTAAATGGTAATGCCAATACTACATACCACAACTTATAGGACAATGACAGCAATCCTAAGAGGGAAATGGATAGCAGTGAATTCCCATATCAGAAACACAGAGTGAGCTCATATAAACAATCTAGTGTTGAACCTCAAGCTTCTAGTGAAAGAAGAGCAAATGAAGCCCAAAGTTCATGTGAGGAAGAAAATTACAGAGATTAGAGCATAAATTAATGCAGTGGAGACTAAGGGAACAATACAAACAATAAATTAATCAAAGAGTTGAAAGAATAAATAAAATTAAGAAACTCAACCAATTTTATCAAAAAGGAAAGAAAAGACTCAAATCCAGGCAACAAGGAATAAAAAAGGTGGAATAATGAACCCTACAAAAATTCAGATCATCAATACTTACTTTGAGGATCTGTATTCTAATATGATGAAAAACATAGAAGAAATGCACGTATTCTTAGTTTTATGTGAATTATCAAAGCTGATTCAAGAAGATATAAAAATCCTAAATAAATCGTTAGTCACTGAGACTGATGATGTAATTATACACCTACCAATAAAGAAAAGACCAGGTCTTAAGGGATTTACTGCTGAATTCTAAAAGAAATCAAGAGAAGATCTAGTGTCATTCTCCTCAAACTCTTTTATGAAATTGAAACAAAAGTAATCTTCCTAGGTTCATTCCTGGAATCGAGTACTGTCCTGATTCCAAAACTAGAGAAGGATACAACCAAGAAAGAGAACTATAGGCCAATCTCCTTAATGAACAGACACAAAAATCCTCAGTGAGATACTAGCAAACAGAATGTAGCAAATCATTAAGAGAATTCTACAGCATGATCAAATAGGATTTATCCCAGGGATGCAGGGATAGTTCAGTGTATGCAGTCAATAAATGTAATATGCCATATCAATAGAGCCAAGGAAAAAAACTCCTACAGGATCATCTCAGTAGACACAGAAGAAGCATTTGACAAAGTCTAATACCCTTTCATGATAAAAAAAAATTATAGAAAATTTGAATAGATGGTCTCTATCTCAATCTGATAAATGTCATCTATGACAGACCAACAGTAAACATTATACTAAATGGTCAGAAGCTGAAAGCTTTCACTCTAAAATAAAGAACAAGACAAGGATGTCCATTGTCATCACTCTTATTCAATATAGTTCTGGAAATATTAAAACAATTAGATAAGAGAAAAAAGGAAGAAGTTTTATTATCATTAATTGCAGATGATATGATACTCTATATAGAAGACCTCCAAAGCGCCACTAAAAGAATTTTAGTTTTAACAATCAAAATGTAGTAGAGTAGCTGGATGCAAAGTCAGCATTTGAATATTAATATCCCTCCTGTAATGAATAACAAACACACTGAGAGAGAAATTAGGCCTTTCACAATATGCTCCAAAATGAATAACTAGGAATGAATCTAACAAAGGACATAAAAGATCTTATGTTGAAAATTCCAATACTCTGAAAAAGGAGATTAAAGAAACTATCAGAAAATAGAAAGATTGGGCTAGGGAGACAGCTCAACCATGTAAGTGCCTATCTGGCAAGCACAAGGAGTCAGATTTGATCCTTGGTACCACATGCCATGCCAGCCCCTGAACCCCAGGTGTAGTGCTGGCCACTGAAACTAGGTGTGGTGGTACATGCCTATAATCCCAGTGTTGGGGCAGCTGAGACAGGAGGATCAGTACAAGTCTGAGCTGCTTAGTGAGACCTATATAAAAAAAAACCCAACAACCCCATCCCCCCAAAAAAAAGAAAACAAAAAACAAACCCCAGAAGATGGAAAAATATTCCCAGTTTCCCTGTTCTGTGATAAGGAAAAACAATATAGTGAAGATGACCCTACTTCCAAAATTGTTATACAGATTTAGTGTAATCTCGCTCAAAACTCAATAATATTTCACAAAATTAGAGAAAATAACCTTTAAATTTGTTTGGAACTGAAAGAGATCTAAAATAGAAAAGACAGTTCTTATGGTTTGTATCTAGATATTTCCCCAAAGCCTCATGCACTTCTATATGGGGCTTTTTTGGAGGTAGCGGAATCTAGACTTTTTGATTGATTCATGGCTCAATGCTAGGATCAAGGTTGCTCAGATTAAGGGAATATGATTGCTGGATCAGCCTACTGATTGGATTTGCACCACCCTAATCCAGAATTTGAGATATGCTTAAAAGGGGTAGAAAGAGGCTTGTCTCTCTCTTTTGCTCTTGTTACTTTTCTGTCTTTCCTGGTCATGAGCTGTTGCACCTCTGTGTCAACCCACCTTGGAGAGAGCCAATTATGGACTGAAACCTCTATAAACTTTGAGCTAAAAAAAAAAAATTTCCTCCCAACATTTTGGCCCTATCCTTCCAAGGTCAATTAAGACTCAGGACATATGAGAACTTGTACTATAACGTCATGTAACTCAGTTGTGTCCCAAATTTTCTGATCAAGGAGATTTTGGGGCCAAAGAGGAAAGTGATAGATGATATAGAGTGTGCCTAAGAAGTCACATGGAGAGAAAACATTCTCTCAGGCTGTCACAGAGAGCCAATTGGCCAAGCAATGGCAGTGACTCATCCACATGGCTGACACTGACAAAGGATCTACAATCTGAGGTACAGGGTCTCAGGATAAATCCTGAGGGGATTTCACTAAACTTATCAGACCCAAAAGCTACAACTCTTGTTGCATAGGTCTTGCTCTGTCTTGGCCTTAACCATCCAGCAGAAAAGTATAAAAGCAAAGTGTAAGAAGTAAAGCCATGTTGTTATGTTGAGCTGTAGGGGACTCAGGTCAACAACTTCTGACATTGCCAGTCAAGTGGAAGACCCAATACTATTATGGACTACTGGACTATTTTGGAATATTTTGCTGAGTTAACACACCTATAATATTTAAATGAAGAACCAAACAAAAAATGGGGATATATATGAATGACCATTTTGTATCTGTGTATTCAAAATGGTTAGGATAGGAGTGAGACAACCTGGGCCCACAGATCCTGAATAGACCCAAAGCGCAGGCCTGGCATGTGAGTGATATGACCCAGGGCTGCCAGATACTGAATAGACCCAGAGTGCAGGCCCGGAGTGTGAGTGAGATGACCCAGGCCCACAGATCCTGAATAGATCCAGAGCCCAGGGCCAGTATGTGAGTGAGACCACGAGGGGCCCATGGATGCTAAACAGACCCAGAGCACAGGCCCGATGTGTGAATAAGACTGTGAATAAGACAGGCCCGATGTGTGAATGAGACTCCTTGCAAAGAGGCTAGAGAAAAGACCCACCCAGCTGATTCAGGAGCACAGCATCTTGCCAGAGTGACACAAAGGCCTTAGATCTAACGGTTTCAGTAGAAAGAAGAGGAGCACAGCAGCCAGATCCAAGCAACACCCACCTGGAGGAATCTGAACTTCATAGATCCCGGACCTGGTGCTAAGGTAATAACTCTATCTAAGCTCTATACCAAAGGTCAGAAGACAGTGGTATACAAAATGACAAAGAGAAGGAACAAAAGGCAGTCTCAGG
>NW_004524691.1:6750213-6765536 GCF_000260255.1 Octodon degus | reverse complement strand
CAAATAACCACTAGAAAGACAGTATGCAATGTGTTAATTATTGGAACTGTCCTACCAATTTGATTTGAAACTGTCTCATTGATATTTATTTCTCAATAAAATTATGGAAAAAAATAAATTAAAAAAAAGAAACCTTTCCTCCTTTAACACTGGGTGTGGGGTATTTTGTCTCAGCAATGAGGAAAAAATAACTAACACAGAAATCCTGGGTGAAAAATGCCAGGCAAGAGTACATTACAATCCCTGACTGAAATTATATTGCAAAGCTACTGTGATAAAAACAGCATGGTACTGGTAATAAAACATATCTGAGAGCCAACGGAACAGATTAGATGATGCAGAAGCAACTCCGGATATACTCAGCCACTATATCTTTGACAAAAGATCCAGACAACTTCACTAGAAGGAAGACTGATTTTTAAATAAATGGTGCTGCAAGAAAAGAAAGCTTTCCACATTCTAAAGATTAAAACTACACCCATGTTTTTCTCCATGAATTCAACTAAAATTAGAATGGCTCAATGATCTAAATATTAAAAAACTAAATTTTCTGGAAGATAGAATAGATAGAAATCTTGAAGATAGTGGTGTAGGCAAAGACTTTATGATCTAAGCCCGAGTCACATAGGAACTATTACAGAGAATCAACAACCGAGATTTCAACTTATTAAAAACTTTTGCACAGCAAGAAAAATCACCAACAGAGTGAAGAGACAACCCACGAGGTGGGGAGAAATTTTGTCAGCTATTCCTCAGACAAAGAACTAATGTCTAGAATATATGAAGAACTCAAAAGTAACAGACTCCCAAATTTGTACACAGAGGTGCCACCATCCAAAAACGAGCATCTGAGATGAACAGACACTAACAAATAAGTACAAAGGACAAATATGCATATAAAAATGTTTAACATCACAGGTCATTTGAGAGATGCAAATTAAAACAAATGCTGAGATTCCATCTTACTCCAGAAAGAACAGAAATTATCAAGAAATCAGTAACAAAGGCTGGTGGGGCTACGTGGATAAAGGAACCCTTGTTCACTGTTGATAGGAGTGTAGACTGATGCAATCATTGTTGGAAATAGTGTGGAGGCTTCTCAAAACTCTAGAACTAGAGATTTCATTTGACCCAGCAATTTCCCTTATTGGTATCTTCTTGAAAGAATTAAATGTGTTATCCCATAGCACTGTATGCACACCCATTTTTGTAGTGGCACAGTTTATAATCTTGGAAACAGCCCAAATAAATACCCATCAACTGATGATTGGGAAAAGATTTTTTTTTTTTTTTTTTGTATTTTAGAGAAGTGTCTATAGGTTGTTCAGGTTCTCACTACTAGATTGGACTCCTAGTGATCCGCCTGTTTACAGCTTCCCAAGTGCTGAGATTGCAGGTGTGCATCACCATGCTCAGTGTCAACTGCTGTCTTAGCATGCCCTGGGGATGGGGCCAGCACGGCATGCCTGGGGATCGAAACCCCGGTCCCTGTGCCTGCTTGCAGGCACTTTAATCTGCTGAGCTATTTGGCTGGCCCTAAGAAGATGTTTTTCAATAAAATAGAGTACTACTTAGTCATAAAAGGATAAACTTGAGATAGTTCTAGGTAAATGGATGTAACTGGATACCATACTCTTAAGTGAAAAAAGTCAAACACATGCATAAAAGCTACATCTCTTCTCCCAATCACTGGTGCCCCTTTCCTGTTCGTGCTGGTTTTGAGAGTGCATTTCTCAGGGCTGCTAACCCCACTATTTCAAGCACCAGATATTCTGCTGGATGGCTCTCATGATTATTTCCAGATGACTTGGCTGACTTGGCTTGCTTATTAATGAAATAATATTCTTCCAGTTCTGTGCATGAGTTGCATGACTATTCTCTTCAACTTGGGAATTTGCACAGCATGGAAGCTTTACAAACCCATGTTACTAGGACTTTATGTTTATGGATCCTCTAACTGGATTTTTAGAAATTTTTTTTTTTTTTTTTTAAAAGAAGGATGATTTTAGGTGAAATGGAAAGAATTGAGAAAGGCAGGAAATGACTAGAAAAATATTTCCTCCATTTGAGATTGTAATTTCAAGATGGGTTCAGTCTGTTAGTACTTGGCTGTCTATTAGCACACTGAGTGTGATTATTTGTCACCATGCTTGAGCAGAAAACTAGGTGGCCAAGAGATCAAGAATAGCCGAGAAATAGGACGTAGGTATTCAGCCAGGCTGGCTGTCATTAAGCAAGTCTCAGACATGGATTGCTTCCCAAGCAGATGTATAAAGGAAGGATAAGTACTCAGTGCTGGGTCAGATACTGAGAACTTTACAAATAAGGCTGAAATAGAACTAAACTGTCCTGATGATGGTGATGTGTAGCCAGCCAGGTCTTGGCAAGATCATGCATTTCAAAGAGTTGTGCATGAACATTACAGAGAGGAAAGGACAGTTACAGTTGGTTGTAACTGAGAATACTAAGCATAATATAAAAAGCTGAGAATATTAAGCATAAGAAAATGTAAGGGTAATATCAGGAGCAAGAAGGCATCTTGGTGGATGATCTTGGACTTTGGCAGCCGGGCCTCAGGTCGATGATGGATTTGAGCCTGTGGATCTGTAGGCTCAAGCCAGGCCAACGGTGTACTTCAGGAATCATCCTCCCTCCAAATACTCTGTGGAGTGTCAGTCACATCTCCTTGTCTCCACCCCAAGGGATGTGCTTGTGTGTGACCAACTTTTAGGTCGTATAGACTCCTGGTTACAATGTCTGTGCACTCGCTTGTGCCAGGAACCATCCTGAGGGTTTCATATAAAGTAACCCACGGAATCTTCAGTAAAGCTCTGAGGTAGTTATGTCCAGTTCTGCAACCTAAGGTAATCTGAGTTGCTCAAGGTCACAAAGCTGCTAAAGGTAAAGTCAGATTTTAGCCTGGGCATTCTAGTTCTTGCTGGCTGCAGGAAAGACAGAGAGCTTATTCAGTTTTTCCAGCCTCTGAAGCAGAGGTAGCAAGAAAAACAGGGAGACACTCATGAGGCATCTCAGAGGCCTGGCCAATCTGTGTGGTTGCTTTTCTCCTCCACTGCTGTTAGCGGTTTCTTTCAGCCTGTGGTGCTTTGCGTGTGATTCACACAGTTCTCCAACGTCACACTCATTGCTTTCTGAACTACATGAGATTTGCAGTCTCACTTTTTTTTTTTTTGTATTTTAGGGAAGGATCTACAGGGTGTTCAGCGTCTCACTACTAGATTGAACCCTTAGTGATCTGCCTATTTACAGCCTCCCAAGAGCTGGAATTATAGGCATGCACCACCATCCAGTCTCAATTGCTGTCTCAACATGCCCCGGGCGCAGGGCTGGTATGGTCGGCCCGGGGATTGAACCCCTGGCTCCTGCGCCTGCTTGCAGGCACTTTAATCCACTGAGCTACTTGGCTGGCCCCTTGAAGTCTCACTTTGCAGCTGATTCCATTTTTTTTTTCTTCAGTCATGAATATCATTTGAGAACTTCAGATACATGTACAGTATGCAACGGCAAATGAGAGACTGATCCCAAGTGGTTTGACAATTGGTTTGGATACTAATGTGTAGGTGGAGGAGGTGAGTCTCAGTGAGATGATTTAAATAAATAGTTTAAGAGTTTTTTCTATAAGATACAGTCTTGCACTGTATGATGATATTTTAGTAAACAGTGCACAGGATATGTGATGGTGGCCTCATAAGATTTTTTAAAATTTAAAATGGTTATTATATTGCATATTGTTGTCTTCAAATTAGTTGTTCAGATGACCAGATATAAGCATGCACAATTGATAAAAAATTAAAAATGAGAAAAAAATGTGAAATCCTAGCTGTTCCTGGGATGAGGGAAGTGAAAAAAACCAAGGGAAAAATATATATGTATACACAGAGGATAGCTTAGATAATTGCAGTGCTAATTTCTACTGGTCAATTGAAAGATCTCATAAGATTTAAATAGACTTGAAAATTCCTATTACCCCTGACCTCGTGGCTGTCATGTTACACCACAATATATTATTCACATATAGAAATACAGTACATATTGTATGCCATGCTTTGTAATGATAGTAAACAACTGTATATTATTACTCAAATATAGAACAGTAATAAAATTATATTCAGAATACTATACTTCATAATGATAACCAACAACTGTGAATTATACTTTCCTTTTAAGTCTTAATTGTGAAGCAGCCACCCTTTATGAAGTATTTTACCACACACTGATGTTATAGGAGGGGAACCGCCTTGCGTGGTTTATCCCTGAAGATCATCCAGTGGAACAAGATGCAGCGGTAAAAGAGAGATGTGCTGATAATCTTGACCTGAAATAGGTCTAATTTAGCACACATGTTTGAGTCTTAGTTTGTTAACAAGATTTAAAGTAAAAAAAAAATTAAATTTAAAATAGGTTAGGTGTATAGTGGGTGTAAGGTCAATGCATTGTGTCAACTTGAGAACTTCAGGGCAAGGAAGCAGCTCAGCAGCGGGCCAAGTACTTACCTTGCAGACATCCTGAGCTTCTGGAAAAGGAGAGTCTGGAGAAGGAATGTGGGGATAGCGGGTGCACGGGGTAAGGGAGGAGGAGAAGCTCGCTTTCCCCCTCTTTTGCTCTTGCTGTTTTGCTGCCTTCTGCCAGCCTGAGCCTGTTCCAGGCCTCCTGCCTTGGAGGCCACTGAGTAGGAATGGAAACTTCCCAAGCTGTGAGTTAAATAAACTTTTCCTTCTTTAATTTTTGGTGTTGGGTGTTTTTGTCTCTGCACTGAGAGAAAAATAACTAGGACAGCAGGCTACATTGTGTGGGTCTAGCATAAGTATACCATTATGTTTGCACAAGGGCAAAATCACCTAACAGTGCATTTTCTAGAATATATGCCCATTGTTAAATACTACATGAGTGCATTTACCTTCCCACATAATGTCTTTCGAAAGACAAACTAATAACATTTTAAAGATCTGAATTGACCTTCCTGTAAAAATTGTTGAACTCTGATCTCATAATCCAGGTGTTCATATTCCAAGTACTAGGATCATGAGAATTCTGTGAGTTGTATGTAGCAAAGTGTAATCTCTAATTCTCCCTCAGCCCTACATCTGCCTTAAGTATGTTCAATGAATGTGGGTGACATTAGTAACATCAAGAAGAAAAGTCTGGAGCTGGGGCTGTACTCAGTGGTAGAGCACTTTCTTAGCATGCATGAGGCCCTGGGTTCAATCCTCAAAATTTGAAGAAAAAGATGAATGGAAAGAAAAAGCTCTATGGAAACACAAGCCTTTTTCTATAAATTCCATATTGTCACTCCCTTGATAGCCAAGCAAGGTGCCATTCACACTGAGATAAATTTAATGCCTGGAATCATCGTTAGCTCCAGACTTCTTTCCTTTTGTGTCTCGGGGCTTCGGTCCTTAGGTAGACTGGGCACCTAGGGACCTGCAATACACTGCCAGAGTTCAGTGTGGGGCCAACGGGGTCAGGCCTCTTCAGGGAGCCTTGCTATAAAGTCAGATGCTTCCTTTAATCACTAGTTTAGGAGGTGCTGGTGCAGGGTTCATGGAGTGGGGTGGGGAGCCCCAGGACAGACAGAGTGTGATCAGGTTGTGAAGTACCTAATGCAGCGAAACAGTTTGTTGACCCCAAAGGCAATGGTGAGTAAACTTGGACTTTTGAATAGGTCAGTTTTGTGATGAGGGCTAGGTTTTTCATCAGATAACTAGAGGAAATGTGAGGAGATTGAAGGTATCTCAGGAGGTGGGAGTGGTGCACTAACTGGAATTTATTGGCGTGTGGAATTGTCTTTAGTTAGGGGAAGTGACTTGTAGAGAATTTCTGTCCATCACAGAGACACATATTTCATTCTTCAAAATAGCTCTGGATGCGCTGCCAGCTCTCCCTCCCTGCCCCCCAGGGGCTTCTCTTCTCTCCAGGATTCCCTGAGCAAGGAGAACATTGTCAGCTTGTTTAAACTTTGAATCTATGGAGAACAAAGAACTTTATTTGGGGTTTTAGGAATTGCAATTTGGGAAAATAGATTTGGATAGAAACAAAGGAATGCTCTGGAGATATGAGGGAAAGCCAGAGCTTAGGTAGACAAGAAGTTCTAAATCAGACAAAGTAATTACAATTATTTAAAGAGAAACTTCTGTTTTTCAGTTCCTGATACTACAAAGAGAAACTTCTGTTAAAGCTGGAAAAGAATGCAAAGGCTTCAAGGGCTTTGTGATAAAGAATGTATGTAAACAGTAAAACGTCAGACAAGAGTTTGATAATATCTTGATGTATATCTCGAGTCTCTGGACAAAGTGTAATTATTTGGATGCTGCAGCCAAGTGGTAAAGGTGACCAAAAGTTCACATTCCCAGACAGCAGCTTGAGTCGTGTGTAAGTCCTTCTGGCTTCACTGTGGATGGGGAGTCTCACCTCACGTCACTCTGCCGCCATCCTCTGCCCTGCGCTGTGACTCACTTATGCCTGAAATGCTTAATAATGGGTTGGTATTCTGTGCAGAGATCCTGTACTATTCCAGCTGCCTTTTCCCCTCTGCACTGGGATTTGAACTCAGGGCTCAGGCTTGGAGTGCAAGAGGCCTACCTCTGACTGTGCCTTCAGTGCATACTGTTTCCACACTTGAACTTAGCTGAAAGGCTGAGAAATGATATATAGTGCTTTCAGAGTGAGTGAAGAGGGGAAGTAGGTGGCAAAAAGAAAAGAGTAAGGAGCAAATAAGGAAACTGGTTGCATCCAGACTGCTGCAATAAGGGCCTTGTAATGAACAGTCTAGTTTCTTTTTTTTTTTTTTTTTTGGTACTGGTGATCAAACTCAGGACATTGTGCTTGCTGGGCAGGTGCATATGCCACTGAGCTGTAGTTCCAGCCTAAATAGCCTAGCTTCCAAGCAGGGTGGATTCACCTGGATTTTTATAGGGAGGAGTAGATGAGATACTGGTTGAGCTGATCTGACAACTGGTTTTTTGTTTTTGTTTTTTTTTTTCCTTTATTTCTTTTTGGTGAAACTGGGGATTGAACTCAGGCCCTTGCACTTGCCAGGGAGTCAAACTTACCTACTCTCTTTCTTTTCATTAGTGGGAGTCCCAGTCAGCTGAACAAGACATTCTTATATCTATGTTTAGCTATATTTTTGTGGGTTTTTTGGGGGAGAGAGTGTTAGGAATTCATTCAGCTAATAATTTATGAGAAAAATGGAATTGTGAGAGTCTGTCCCTGGCCCTTCATAGATAAACAAAGGGGTCATTTGAAAATTTTACATATCTATCATATAAATAAGGGTGGTTTTATTTGTTTGGTTGTATTATTTTTAGTTTTTGTCTTCTTTGAAACAGTCTTACTTTGTAGCTTAGGCTGGTCTTGAACTTGCAATGATTCTCCTGTCTCAGCCTCCTGAGTGCTGGGCTTACAGCCATGTGCCACCACACCTGGCTTGTTTGGTTGTATTTTTGAGAGAGGGTCTTGCTATGTAGTTCAGGTTGGCCTGAACTCACTCTCATTGTCCTGCCTCTGCCTCCTGAGTGCTGGGCTTACAGGCACACACTCCCATGCCCAGCAGAGGAAGAACAGTCCTTTATACAAGTACTTGTAATAATACCAAGGCTAGAGGATTTCAGAAAACAGAAGAGTCAGATTAATTCTCCTTGTTTTTCAAAGGCACTAGGCTCAATTCAATATAGTTTAAAAAAACTACGAGTCTAGAGATCCAACTCTAGAAAGGAAAGAAAGCTGTGTGTTCTGAAGAAGTTGGAGCACAATCATCCTCACCCCCAGGGTTGCAGAGGTTAAGACACCCAACGCCTGGATGCACCAGAGAGTGTGTAGCAGTGGACACAAGCACAGCCTGAAAACAGCATCTCAGCTCTGTACAGCAGAATACAGGCCCCATGTTGAAGGGAGCTTTATTTTATTTTTTCCAGAGTTGATGAAAACTCAGATATTTAAGTAAAAAACAATTTAAAAATCAAAGCTAAATCAACTTAGGACAGCACAATGTTGAAGCAAATACATGCGAAGTTGTTGGGTTAGGCCCAGAAGACCAAACTAGACATGGAGTCCCTCATGCTGAAGCTCTGCGTCACCAAGTCAGATCAGGAGTAGGAGCAATGGCAGCCAACTTCTCAGACAGGCTAGTGTTAGCTGTGGTGATAAGCGGGTCCCCTCTGCTTCAGCTTTTATAAGAAAACTAACCTTGGAATAACTAATTCACTTTATGTTCTCTGTTTCTGCTTTCTTCAAACCCTTTTCTGTTTATAAAGCCATCTCTCTTCAGTTCATTGGATAACTCATCAGAAGCAAGGTATTGTCTGATCCTGGTGTTGGAAAAAAAAAGAAAAGCTAACTAGATTTGAACTGTGTTGCGTCACTTGACAGGCACTAGGAAAGTGACAGGCTGTCGATGTGCCACCTCCTATCTAGATGTTTCCCGGCTAGGAACCCACTTGATCTTTCTGAAGTCCTTGCAGCAGCACAGAAGGAGGGCACAGCGGCCAGTACTGTGTCTGACTGGGGGAAGAACCCGCTGTGAAGGAGCGGAGTGGGCCCCCGGACTGTGCAGCGGGCAGGCAGTGGGGCACACATCGGAAGCTGGGGGTCGAGGGCCCCATCTGTTCTGCTGGCGACCACCCGGCCTCCTGAAAGTCTGGTCCCTGGTCTCCGCTTCTGTTAAAGGGAAAAAATGAGATAGTTCTTATTTTCTTTTCAATTTTGGGCAGCTCATGCTGTTATGTTGAGCTGTAGGGGACTCAGGTCAACAATTTCTGACATTACCAGTGAAGCGGAAGACCCAATACTATTATGGGCTACTGGACTCTTTTAGAATATTTTGCTGAGTTTACACACCTATAATATTCAAATAACGGAACTTAACCAAAAAAAGGGGATACAGATGAATGTTCATTTTGTATCTGTGTATTCAAAGTGGTTAGGATAGATATATAGTTATAATCTCTTAATGAATAGAGTGATTTGTTCTAATCGTGTTTTTAAATAAGATATCATGTCCGCATCTTGTACAGCAATTAACCACTAGAAAGAATGTATGCAATGTGTTAATTATTGAAACTGTCCTACCAATTTGATTTGAAACTGTCTCATTGCTATTTGTTTCTCAATAAAATTATGGAAAAAAATTTTTTTGGACAGCTTCTCCCATTCAATTTGCAATTCCGAGGAAGAACTTAGCAGGCTTGTGAGTTATATCCCACCTCACTCATTTTAGAAAATGAGTTTTTATATTCACCCTCAAGATGGGTGGCTGATTTTTTTTTTTTTAAATAAGCTGCTGTCTCCTTCTGGTGCAGAAGCTAAAGTGACAATGAGGAGCACATGGGAAATGAGGGTGAAGAAAAGGCCACAAAAATGGAAGAACTGTTCCATTGGGTTGTTCTCTAAGAAGTGAGACAAAATCAGTTACAAATAACAATGGATTTTAACTCATTGAGTTAACTTTTCTTGCATAGTCAAGACAAAATTCAAATTATAGGTGGCCAGAGATAGAATAAATTTTAATTTCTTAAAGGACCTCTGAAGCAATCACACAGGTAATAGACTGCTTTTATCAGGGATCAGATAGCTGAGGAAGTCGCTCGGCACACTGCACCCACTGAACTAAGGGCACTGAAAAGCCTTGGGGGGGAAGGCTTTCTGACCCTCCGTCCCTCACCTTTCTCCTCCTGCTCCCCTAAGTAGTCATGGAAACCAGAGTCCCTCTTCCCCTAGACTGGTTGTAAAAGCTACAACTCCTCCACCTCAAAAGCAACCATACAATCAGATAAAAGCCTCCCTTCCTCCCTTCTGCTTTGAAGACTTTGTTCTGAAGTTACTGCTTCCTAAGGAAGAATCTCTGCAGCCAGATCTTGCGGGTTTCCCCGGGCCTGCTATCACTAGATCATATTCTTTCATCCCATCCCATCTTTGTATAGCCATCCAAGCTTTATCAAACTTACACACAATAATAGACAGCATTCCTGGGTCTGTAGGTCCTCATTTCAGATGTCTTGTGAAAGACTGATCCAACAGGTTTGTTTTTGTTTTTCTCTTGTTAACCTAAGGTTTGTTAACGGTGTCAGCTAGATCCTTCAGATGGATGTAGGCAGGACTCCTCCCCCTTCATTTTTTAGCTAGTTATCTGAACTTTAAATATTATCAGCCATTATACTAAACTGTTGGGATTCAAGGGATATCTGAAATCAAAAGGATGTTCTGAGCCATTAACGATATCAGCCAGAAAAAAGACCAGATTCTGGGACAGTTCCCACAGCTCTCAGCAGCAGGGTAGGTAGCAGTGGGAAATGCCTCCCGCAACAAAGTGCAGATTATGAAAGGAAAGCAGAAATTATTTATGATGAATCTACACTGATGATGTATAAGAGGGATGGGGTTACATAAAACAGGGAAAGCTTTGGGATTGGAGAACCATCCATAAGAAGAGGAAATTATTGTTCTTGGATTGATTGGAGTTGAAAGTGGAATGTAGGGGATTGTGATGGGATTTAAGATAACATTTTGTAACATGTATTAAAATGAAATACATGCAAAATGGTCTTTTGTTGTTGGTCCGTAGCTTGTTAACTGATGAACTTCTTCCATCACCCCTTTCCTTTACCCTGACCATTATAATTAGATTTAGGATATCAGAGAAGTTTTCTTTATCATTTCCTTGTTTTTATCAAAGTCTTTAAGAGAAAGCATGAGTGGTGAATGCTTACTTTTAAAATTGTTTTCAATTTGTCCTGCTAAGTTCAGGGTACATCCATGGCTCTGGAAGACTTATTCTTAGGAGATCATGTTTCATAGAGGAGGAAGAACCATGTGTTGTAAGATGTGTTTTAATTCAATTATGGGCAAAAAATAGGGTGCTGAGAAAATGAGAGAGAGAGAGAGAGAGAGAGAGAGAGAGAGAGAGAGAGAGAGAGAGGCTGCTATCACCCATTTCTGCCAAGGATCTTCAGGAAGTTCTTTATTTGTCTTTGCTTTTGTTTTTATTCACGGAGGTGGCCTCCTCTGCAAGTTATGAGTAGTTAGTTCAGTCTTTCAAGCAAGCATGGTATTGACCTGAGTTCAGTCCACTGATTTATATAGTTGAGAAAAAGCAGAAGGTATAGTATTTAAAGATTATCAACATCCAAAGAATAAAAAAATGGAATTATTAAACCAGCTTGTAATATTTTTTAGAAAATGAACAAATTTTAGTCAGTAACCAGATGGACAAATCATATAGGATCAGTTTTTCTTTTATCTTGCAGTCAATAGCATTTTTGCTAATTCTTTCTGTACACTTCTCTCTGCCTCTTGAGGTATTTATCTAGAACAACAGTGTTAGCTGCTGTGCATACGTCGCTTTGTTCTTAGGTTTTTAGATGCTCTAAGACTGGATTAGTCAGCTTTTTTGTTGCTCAGAGTGCTTGACACTGGTAACTCCGACGAGGACTTCTCTGGCTCATGGTTTCAGGGATTTGGTCCATGATCAGCTGACTCCAAGGCAGAAACATCATGCTGAAAGGGGCAGAGAGAAGCTGCTCAGGGAGCAGAGCATGGGAACAGTAGAGGGGAAGTGGCTAGGTCCCTGACATAGTGGCTAAGGTTGTGCCTGTCGGACCCAGTGAGACACCCAGAAGTATGTTTTTCTAATCCACTAGGCCATCCTGTGTGGTTCTGAAGCAGATCAAGTCGACATTCTAGCTTAACTGCCCAAGGGAATTTTATTATCTAGTATCACCCTGGGTGAGAGTCGAATGGCTTTTCTCAAATGACAGTACTTCTGCCAATGCCTTCTGTTCTTTGATCAATGGCAGGTGACAGTTTTCTGATCATGTCCCTGTTTGTATAGCCTCCAACATTAGGGATAAGAAATAAAATTATACTCTGGCCTAGCTCACTTTGGTGCCCAACCAGCACATTCCTCATATTTCTGTGAAGAATTTTTGTGGAGCTATCTCTTTCACAAAATCAGAAAACTTAAATAAAGTAGGTCACTCTTCACTGTAAAAAGATTATTTTACTAAAAGGTAATTTATATTAACAGCCTTAATGAATTCTTGAACTATGTTATTAAGAATTCTCCCTTTTATTGCTGAAGAGGGTAGGAAAGTGGTAGGGAACCTATGGCATGCCACATGCACACCCAGAGCCCTCTCTTGTTGGGTTGGCACTTGGTGATAAATAAGTGGATGTTTCTAAAGGGTCACCATCACTGGTCTAGGGCTACAGGCTGGGCCTGGTGCTGTGTATCTGTAATCCCAGTATTTAGGAGACAGAGGCAGAGGGTTCACCGAAAGTTCAAGGCCAGCTGGTGCTACATACATAGTGAGCCCAAAGATTGGCCTGAACTATGAGGGGAAATAGAGGGGAAAAAGGCTCATTACAGGAGTTTTTATAATGATTTTAAAGGGAGAAAGCCTGTTTCTAAAGGGGGATGGAACAGTGAATTCCTCCATTATTAGTGCTGGGTAAGACCTATAAAACTTTAGGAAAGTTTTTGAGGTCTGGGGAAGAGGGACTAGTTAAATACTTCAGGTTAATTTCAAAGGGAAGTATAAAGCTATCATTTTTGACACTATATTCCTATTACTTTTACCTGGGAAGGTATAATCCAATGTTAAAGATATTTTTATTGAAGAGAAAAAATAAAAATTTATGTTTTTGTAGAATATATGTACAAGGGCAAAGGATTGATCAAAAACAATGAGCTTCAACCAATAGTCCCAAAGTAAAGGGAATAAAGGTTATAGGTTTGGACAGAAATCATGTCTGATAGTCTGAGGAGATAGCTCAGTAGAATAAGTGCTTGTTTGGCAAGTGCAGGGTCCTGAGTTCAATCCTCAGTACCACAATCAAAAAAATCATGTCTGAGTGGAATTTTAATTCTATAACTCCACTGTCTTAGTACTCCAAGGGAGGGGATGCTAGAACTAAGAAGGATTTAAGGCAGGGATTGGAATGAGTATCAGTTAAAATGGTGTAAAAGTCAGATGCAATTTTAAAATATATTTCTCCCAGAAAATTTGAAAAGAGGCATATAGACAGCTTCATTATTTCCTGAGTCTTGTCAGAATTTATTTTCAGGAATTTCAAAGTCAGAGGGTTTAGACTGAAACAGAAAAGGCATGAAAACCCATAATTCTTTATCAATTCATTCAGTTAATATATTTAACTCTTATTCTGCTGCACGAGTTAGTGATTTTATGAGTCCAATTTCTTCATTGGAGTTTTGGAAAATTCCTTCCCAGTCCAAAGTTATTGAAAACCTATATTTGAAAGAATTATTTCTATTATTTCCATGATTTTTCTTGCAGCTATAATACTTCAGGGTTATAGTTGTTTCCTAAAAGCTTTCAGAAATAGCAGCTTAACGATAAATATGATTTAAAATAGCCACAGGTAAGGATTTAGTGACAGCTCACACCTGACAATTTAACATTAGAAGTATAACCTAACATATACCAAAGTATATCACTTCTTGGCCTTCTGGCTAAAATCAAGGATGACATATACCAAAATATATAGATTTCTAGGAAGATCATAATTTTGGGACACAATTAATAACACATTCATATAAATACTATTGAAAGAAAATTAATTATCCTTTTATTTTGTAACACTTTCAATGTAATTTAAAATTAGTTTAATATGTCAGTTTTGGACTTAGAGGGGCCTTCTAGAAATCTCTAAATAGTTCTAAACAGAAAAGATTTAATTAAAAAAATTACTTAGGAATTTTATGAAGTATATGAAAAGCTTAAAAGATTTAGCTAAATAGACATTATGAAATAAAACCAAAGTGATAAAAAAAAATAAAGGTATAAAGCAGAAGAATTTGCAGTCTTTTTCCCAGTCTGATTACTTAAGAAGTGAAAGAAAACATCTAAAAAAAAAAAAAAAAAAGAAAAGAAAAGAAAAAGAGCAGGAATCTGATCCTAAGAGAAAGGAACAGAGTAAGAAAATCCAAAGAATGTTTAAGTTATCTATTCAAAAAAAACAAAAAACAAAAAACCTGGGCCTATATCTGTAGGATGGGCTGCCACCCTTCTGGACAATGGGCTAATGTTTTCTGTGGTTTCCAACCCCTTAAGAGAAGCATAAGCATTCCCTGCTCCAGGAAATAAATGCCTCTTTCTCCAGGGCCTGCACTCTGTTTCTCTGAGTGTGTATCTTTCAATTTCTGCCTAACGAAACACTTCTCGTGCCTCTTACTGACTAGTCCTGAACTTTCTTTTGTTGTGGTGGGAGTTCACCTCGGGAAATTGTTCTAGAAGAAGGGTGGGTTAGGTTCCTTATTTCAGTGTCAGGGGCCTCTGCAGACTTAGTCCTGTGACAGATAGTGTGGAAATGCAGACACGGCTGAAGAGCTGAGGAGCAGTGGCTCAGTCGGAGGGTGTGGTGTTGGGCGCTCATCAGAATGCAGTGGCAAAACAAGCACAGTCCAGTCCCAAGCTTCCACATGTAATGGAAAGATGAGAGTGGAAATTAATGGAATTAAACCTAAGAAAATACAAAGAATCAAATAATTATAGAGGTGGTTCTTTGAAATGATAAACAAAATTAACCTGTTCTTAGCCAAACTTACCAAAAGAAAGGTTATAGATGCTGTTAGAAATGAAAAGGGTAAAGTCACAATGGACATGAAAAGTTTATAAGAAATGACTTCTAAAACTTATATTCCAATACATGGAGAATCTAGAAGAAATTAATAAATTCCTAGACACATGTACATTACCAAAACTGTATCAAAAAGATACAAAAACTCTGAATATACCAAAACTAGACCATGAAATTGAGGCAGTAATAAATACCCTACAAACTAAGAAAAGCCTAGAACCTAATGAATTCACTGGGAATTTTACCAGAACTCTTCCATGAAAGTGAAAGGGAAGGAACACTGCTAAACTCATTCCCTGAGGCTAGCATTATCTTGATACCAAAATGAGATGAACAGCTAACAATAACAACAACAACAACTACAAAAACACATGACAATTTTGTTAATGAATATAGATACCAAACTTCTCAACAAGATACTTGGAAACAGAATACAATAAATCATACGTAAGGTCATGTATCATGACCAAGTTGCCTCTTGTGGCTGGCTCCTTCTTAGTCACCACAGTAACTCAAAGATCCTGAAGTGTAATTGTCCTGTGGTTCTCAGACTGGCTCAATCTTAAATAGTAACTTTTCCTCATATGTCTTCTTCTTCTTCTTTTTTTCTGCAAAGCTTTATTCAGGAGGGGCTCAGTCCTTCTTGGCAGCCGCCTTCCTCATGGCGGCCAGCACGTTGCTCAGCTCCTCACGCTTCCTCTTGGCGCGGATGT
>NW_004524691.1:6734543-6735757 GCF_000260255.1 Octodon degus | reverse complement strand
ATTTGAATCTTTTACAGATTAGCACATTATCATGACATTACTTTTCACATCTGATGAAAATTACTTTTATGCTAGATGGTTAAAGGCAAGTTAAAGCAAGACCTGTATAAATACAAATACATCTCTTGCTATCTGAGAAGGTCAGTTAGATCTCCTCAGGAATTACCTTGGAACCATGTACATCACCTCTTATGTGTTCTATCAGTGTCAGTCACCTGGATGAGACATGGCCATTGCTTGACTAAGTTGCTTTCTGTGAAAGCATGAGAGATATTTTTCTCTCCAGGTGACTCTCCTTAGGCACAGTACACATTGGCAAATTACTGTCCTGTGGTTGCAAAATCTCCTAGATGAGAAAATTAGGGACCCAACTGAGTTACAGGGTGTCATAGCTGAGGTTATCTTATGTCCTGAGTCCCCATTGACCTCAGAGGGCTAGGGTCAAAATATTGACTATCCTTTGAGCCCATCCATCTTTCTAATTTTTGGTCTCTACATCTCAGTTGTTAAACATCCAGAAGAAAGCTTAATGACATTACACTGTAATGGAGGCAGTAAGCTTAATATTACTATCTATCTCAGTATCAAACACCTTAGACATAAAATGGAACTGTTATTTTCTAACAATTATGGGTATTCTATTATTTAAATCTCTACAACAATTACATAGTTTTACACAGAAATTTATAAACATAAGGTGAACCACCTCTCTCTCTCTCTCTCTCTCTCTCTCTCTCTCTCTCTCTTTCTCTCTCTCTCTCTGGGAATTGAACTCAAGACCTTGTGCTTGCCAGGCAGGTACTTATGCCACAGAGCTATTTCTGTAGCTCCTTTTACACAGTAACTTAGAAATAAAAATCATATATAACATTGTAGCATGACAATCATGATGACATTTTGTGACATACTTAAGTTTTCATTTTGACATAACATAACCCTTCGAACCAATCATCTCTAATAAATAAAAGGCTTTTGCCTAATCTGTCATTATTTAATAGGATACACATGACAAGTTTTTGCTAAAGGCAAAGGTCTGAATCTGAAAGAAAAATCTTATCAAAATAAATGATCTTTGTTTTACATTTTGGAAGACCTATACATCTAGAATCATGAATACATTTAATATAACATGAGATTAACAATAATGAATTACCACACATATATGAAAACCTTAATTTAGCTTTACACCAAGAGCATCTTTTGTGAGAAAACCT
>NW_004524691.1:6729073-6732606 GCF_000260255.1 Octodon degus | reverse complement strand
ATTTCAGGGAGTAACAGTCACAGCGCCCAGCAATCTGTCTCTAGCAGCATTCCCTTCAGTGAGGTGTCAGGGCAATTGAGAATGGGATTATATATGACCAATAAAACAGGGAACATGACATGACTGACAACTTGGAAAGTGTGAAGTAAGTGAAAAAGATCTTTTTGACCAGTGTGTTTAGTGACACTTTCAGTGCCACATTCAGTGACACATTACACCGCAGACATAAGCACTGTCTGAAAAGTAGTTATTTAGAATGGATGAATGATTTTGCAAGGCTCATGTGACTGCTTGTAATTTAGTCTTTTGTGCAGAAGAGAAGCCTGTGTTCTGTATTCTGGAAGATGAGGCTGTTATATAACCTCCCTGACCTGAAGCTGATCCATGAAGATGGTGGTGCCCCCTACTATGGGAACTGAACTTATTTTTGAAGGGAAGAGGAAGACAAAGAGTGTAAGAGAAGCAAACTGTATTAATTTATCTGAATAATAGTAACAGTCACTAGCATCAGGGAAATTAACCAGTGTAGATTATGATAAGAATCTAAGTTTCCATAACCATTTTCATTGAACTGGAGAAAAGAGAACAATGATGGTTTGCACCTCATGACCAAAGAGCTGAATCACACATGTTCATCTATGTGCAATCAGTTCTGCCACAGCATCATGAAAGGGAGTAATAGTTTTATGTGGAGGGTGTGGCATATGTAGTCATTGGAAGGGACTCTGAGACTGCCAAAGATCCCCAGTGGGCATATACTGAGTTGGAAAATAATTAAAAGCATTGGCAAAGATAGGTCAACTCTAGAGAGCTGAACATTAGAAAGAGCCTGATTAACTTTATCTCAGGCAGTTTTAGCCTCTGTTCTTTTTGAAGTAGGGGCTGAGTCTCCCTTGAGAATGTCAAAGAGAAAGATCTTAACTCATGAGTAGTTAGTTTAAGAGCTGGGCAGAGCCAATTAATGTTACCAAGCAAAGTCTGCAAATTGTTTAGGGTTGTAAGATGTTTAACCTGGATCTGAACAGTTTGGGGCACAATATGTCTCTGTTTAATAAGTTGGCCAAAATATGAGAAAGTTACCATTGCTTGTACCCCTTTGGAGGCTACTCCTAGGCCTGCCACCATTTAAATGGGATGTCAAAATCAAGTGCCTATTTAAACCCCACTTCTTTTAGATTGTGCTCCAAGCCTGTATATTTGTTTATAAAATACCAAAGCTTTTGCATACCTATTTTAATTTAGGACTGAAAAACAAATAATCAACCTTATTAGGATTTCAAAGAATTTTAAGTAATCTTTTTAAATATCCCTATAATGTAAATATTAGGAGTTATGAGTGCTTTAAATATCTAAAGACAAACTTTTTAAAAAAATGTTTTATATATTCATTTACTTGGTTACGGGGTCTCAATCCTCCTGTCTTAGCCTTCCCAGCACTGGGATTATAGGCATGTACCACCATAGTTTCAGTGTGTGCCCAGGGTTCCAGGGCTGGCACCACATGTGGTACCAGAGATCGAACCTGGGTCCTTGCACTTGCCAGGCAAGTGCTTAGACCACTGAGATATCTCCCTAGCCTAAAGACAAACTTTTTATCTTTAGGATGGAAGTAGACTTTTAAATTAATCACCTTAAAGGGAAATGTAAAAAGGTTTTCTTTTAGTTGTAATGGAGAGAGAGAATCATTCTATCTCTTGCTTTTTATTTTATATTTTAGGGAAGGGTCTACACAAGGTCTCACTACTACATCAGATTTGTAGTGATACACCTGTTTATAGCCTCCCAAGAGCTGGGATTACAGGTATGCACCATCAACCCCAGACTCAATCTCAGTCTCAGCATGCCCCAGGGGTGGGGCTGGCACAGTAGGCCTGGGGATTGAGCCCCCTGCTTGCAGGCACTCTAATCCACTGAGCTACTTAGCCAGTCATTTTTTTCTGCTTTTTAGAGAGGCTCTAATGCTGGTGGAATTGCCTTTGTATCCATCCCTCCAGGTCAACAATCCAGCACCTTTGTTTTTGCAGACCTGTAGCTGCCTTACCTGGAGGTTATATACACTTGCATTTGAAAAGAATTTTATATACTTTTCCTTTAATAATCAATTTTATCAGGGGTGATTTTATCTAATCTGTTGAACACAGTAGGTGTGAGAAGATCCCAAACCCTTCAATTACTTTCTCTTATTTATAAAGTTTTCAATTTTTGGCAAGGGAAAAATGGCCAATTGAGCAGCAGGAGTATCTGGGGTGATTTGAGCAATAGTTTGGGTAGATTGAATGATAACCTTGATTTCTCTTGTGTAATCAGCATTGATGACACCAGGCAAAACCTGGAGACCTTTTAAAATGAAACTGCTGAGTAAAGCTGCTGTGGCAGAGCAGGAATTCCACTGTACCCTGAGGCATCGGTCCATAGACTCCAGTAGGGATCATTTGGGGCCCCATTTCTGGAGCCAATAGGAATCTAGAGGAGGAAGATTCTTAGACCTCAGTCTTAGGGAGGTCTAAGCCTCCACCTCTGCTGTTAGTTGTCATTTACCAGAGAGGTCAGAGACGCTTGTGGTGGGGCAGGGGAAAGTGTGGAGGGAGGGATACAAAGGGCAACTCCACCAGCACCAGAGCCTCTAAAAAAAGCAAGAAATAGAGTGGTTCTCTCTCTCTGCACTGCAACTAAAAGAAAACCTTTGTTACATTTTCCCCATTAATTTATTTGATGGGGCCGGTCAGGCCTCAGTGGAAGTTTCCCTGGATTAGTTGGCCTTCCATATCAGTTTTAGATCTACATTCACTTTTCTTTTTTTTTTCTTTTCCAAATGGATGATGGCTTTCATTTTCATAATGTAATGTATAACCTAAAACTATAGTACTGTACAGCACAATCAGCAAAAATTACTGTACTGTGAACCAGTTTATATATGTGAGCGGTGTGTTCTAAGTTTAAATTGTCATTTAATAGGTAGGTTGTTAAATAAGGAATCTCTATAATAACAAATACTGGTAAGCCTGCAAGGAAAAACAATGCTTCTGAATTTTTACAGAAATATAATCTAGTACAACAACTATGGAAAACGTTATAAAGATTCCCCAAAAAATAAAATGAAAAACTCTATTTAACCCAGGTATTTCCCTCTTAGGTATTTTCCCAAAGGAATTGGAAACATAATATTACAGTGACACATGCATAGCCATATTTACAGCAGCAAAATTCATAATAGTCAAATCCTGGAAGCAAACTGTTCATCAAGAGATGAATGAATAAAATATAGCATTTATACATAGTAGAGTACTACAATGTCAAACAGAAAGGTAAACTTGAATCATTTATTGGAAATTAAATTGACCTTGAGATTGTGATGTTAAGTGAGAAAAATTAGACACATGTACAACTTTACAATACATATTTAATGATTTCTATTATATGAGAAACGATCTATATATATATTTTTTCCCATAATTTTATTGAGAAACAAATAGCAATGAGACAGTTTCAAATCAAATTGGTAGGACAGTTTCAATAATTAACACATTGCATAC
>NW_004524691.1:6722401-6727073 GCF_000260255.1 Octodon degus | reverse complement strand
TTCCCCACAATGGAAACAACCTTGTTTTTTTCCCTTTCTTCCAGTCTGTGGATGAATAACCTGAGTAATAGCTGCTGCCAAGGCAGCTCCCTGCACATATGAGGGGCAATATCTGCACAAATTTGAATCATCTCAGGAAGTGTAGCCCACTTTTTGTGGGTTCTTAAAGCATCTTTATACCATTGACTTGCACTTTTCAAAGGCCAATAATTGAACTATTAATTTGCTAGTTTCTGGGTCACTTACAATCTTCTCACTAGCTTGCAATAAACATGCAATGAAATCTTGGAAAGGTACATCAGAGGAAGACAGGTTAAGGGATATCTCATCCTTTGAAGGAAGTTCCCTCCAGGCCCTAGTGGCAGCTATTTTAGTTTGCTCATATATTTGTAATGCAAAGGTCAGTTGATTGTGCCAGCAAAAGCACCCTCCCCCATTAGCATATCTTTTTAATGGCTATGTTGTGCACAGCATTTTGAGGTGCTGGGGGGTGCAGTATTCAAAGAAATTTCTTTTCACAATAAATAATCTGAATGCAAACATGATTTAGCTATTCCTTTCCAATCATTTGGAGCCAGAATCTGTTGTCCTAGCATTTCTACTCAACTCATGGGAAAGGGGACAGTAAGACCAGTAGTAGCAACAGCTTGTTTTAAAAATTCTCTTAAGGTTTTAAAAGGTAAAGCTTCATGAAGAAGTACAACTTGTCCCGGATTATTAGGTACTTGAACTTCAGAAACAGCATAAATACATTGAAAACACTTCATGGACGCCTCTACCACATGCCTTCTTTTAGTGTCAATTGCAAAGAAGATAAAGAAAAAGGCTCTACTCCTCTAGAGGTGGAGGTTCTGATCTGATCTGAGACTCAGCAAAATTTCTCTGAGCTGACAAGGCAGGATTGTGGCCTATGGCTCTGTAAAAACATTGAGTGTTGAGAAATGAAATTTTGGGGGAAAGCCTGTGATGGTGAAGGATCCTTTTTCCCCTTCATTGTTCCTTCCTTATTTGATGGAACAAGGCTAGAGGGTTCAAGCTCTATCCTTTTGGGCACCATTGTAGCCTCCTTCTTGTCCTGCTCAGTCTTGGGACTTGATTTTAAAGGACACCTGTGAGCTAAATCCTTTCTGTTTGTAAAACCTCTTCTACCCATAATCCAGAAAAGTAAATGCAGGGATTGAGCTTGCCCAAACCTCTTCACATACATATATCTCTGTGATTCTTGATACTATTTGTCAAGAATCAATTCAACATAACTTTTTCTCTTTTGGCTTCTCTTAAATCTGTTTCTCTCTTTAAGACTGCTTATCTTTTGGCTCCAGTGAACCCATTTTGGCCTTAGTGAACCCATTTCTGGCCCTAATGAGCCTGCTTACCCAACTTTCACACCTGATGTGCCAGTCCCAGTGCATGCCTGTGCTGAATACTAACCAACTCACCTTCCCTCCCTTATGCATGCTCTTTGAACGTGCTCTTGCTGCCCACACTTACCCTGTACCAGGTGTCCCTGTTTGGGTGCTAAATGTAGGGATCTGTTAGTCTCTTGATGTGAGCCATTGTACCCTGGGGACAAATGGCAGCAGGAATGAGGGAAAGAGACAAGAAGACAAGAGCTGGGCTGGGTGGTGGTCCATCTGCCTGGTTGGTAAAACAACCCCCAGAACAATAATAGAGATTTTTATTTATACCTTTGCAAAGTTGCTATCACGTGACACAAGGCTGCCTAGGGACTCATAGCTGACATTAACCAGTCAGGATGCTTTTTTCAGGACTGGGGTAGCCTGACTGCTTTAGGATCTGAGGCCTTCTGCTCTCACACATTCCACCAATTCCAGCTTCCATGACTCCCAAAAATTTAGAGAAGTTCCATGCCCATGAAGAGAGGGTAATTAGAGTTTAGATGGGTTTTGCCCCTAAATGTGTGGCTTGATGAAAGTTAGGAGGATCCAGAAAATATTAGTTTGTTTTTCCAACTTTTTTTTTTTTTTTTTTTTTTTTTTTTTTTTTAGGGCAATACATTTTATTTATTTATTTTTTTCATTGTGTTACTATTTTTCTTTTTTTTTTAATTTTTTTTTTATTTTTCAACAAATAATACACTGCATATATTCTTCTTAGTGGTTAATTGCTGTACAAGATGCGGACTTGTGATCCTATTTTTCCAACTTTTGGATGGATATTCATTTTTAATGAAAACTCAAGAAGAACACAATCCTACGTCCTTTTTTCTTGTATCCACAATTTATAAAAACACATTCAATAGACTCAAACATATTATCCCTTTTACAAACTTGAAAATTACTTTATATTTAGGAACCGGTGACTCAGATACTCTATTATAAATATTTATAGAGTTTTCCCATTTAGAAATCAATATATTAGAAAAACATAATGAAAATTTTATTTTTTTAGTCAAAGGAAAACCTAAAAGTTGTATATGAAACATAGAAATCAATGGCTATCCTATATTAAATTTTAACAAACATAAGTATTATGCTAAGCTAGCAACTTAGATAAAACATATTTTACCAAAAGTCTTACTGTTTTTATTCCTGGGATGAGATACCTGACACTCTCCAGCTAAAGAAGGAAAGGTTTATTTCAGCTTATAGTTTTCAGAGACTTCAGTCTGCAGTCAGCTGGCTCCAAGGTAAGGTCATGCCAGATGGGCATCCCAGGGAGAAAGAGTTCATGGTGTGGTAGGCAGAAGGCAGCAAGGCAGCAAGCATGGCTTGTTTCTCTCCGTTCATGGTCATTCCAGGCTACAAGCCTATTAATTGGTGCTACCCACACTCAGAGTTGGGTTTCCATTATCCATACCCAAAACTATGCCAAACCAATTTGATTATCACATATTCTTAATTCCAATGTCACAGAACCTAATCCTATATCACTTGTTCATTATCCAGTCACCTCCCAAAGTCCCAGCTCCAAATGCATGAGGCTTTGGGGGAGCATTTAGATACAAGCTATAACACCAATTTTAAAGACATCTGTATTCTTATTAGCCAACTTAAATTAACTTATGTGTTAAAGATCCAATCTTGAACAAAAGGCATTTGGACTAATTACTTAAATACTCATTTATCTAATAAGTCAATTTAAATAAACTTTTGATGCATTTTATCATGTAGAGACATAATATGTACCCTAAGTAAAATAAAAATGTGTACATAAGACTATATTAATCAACATTATAATAACTTTTAAGTTATCAAACAAATATTAAGCTTTGATGCATACCATTTGGCCCAGCAGTTTTTTTTATAGCAAAAACTATACAAAGTTTTTTAAAGGCCTTTATATTTTTTTCTGTAGTTTCAAATTTTAATCTTTGTGTTTCAAGTGGGACTTCCTGGGATAACTAGTGAGCAACCATAATCTGTTTTTGAGTAAAGACACCAATTTTTTTGCTTTGTTTTATTTTTTTAAGACAACAAAATTTGTTATGGTCTTATCTGTTGGCTGGAGCAAGAGATTATATGAGAGAAGTGAGTTGGGTCAAAAATGAGCTTCTTCTGGAAAGTCCTTTCCAGACTCAACAACAGGCTGGATATCGTTTCTCAATGTTTCAAAGAGCCCTACATGCGACAGAATTTGGGTTAGGTCAAGATGTCAGGCAACCAACCCTCCTATGCATTTTCTGAACGAGCTATTAGAGTTCCATCTAGCCCAGACATGGGGTACTGTCTTCCTTCTAACATGGGTCTCTACAAGACTGCTCCAAGCCCTGGGCTCACTCATTCCTGCCACCTCTGGGAAGACCTAAGCCTGTAGTCTCACAGAGCTACCCAGGGTAGTTGTGAGGGAACAGCTGTCTTTTTTTCCTTTGAATCCAGAAATCCTCATGTAGAGAAGTTTTTAATGGGGTCATTGTTGCAGCCATTGGATTTTTAGCTTTGATCAAGTCAATTAGCATAAATAAGGCTACAGACAAAAGAACATATAAAACAATTACATTAGACAATCATCACAGACATAGATTAACCTGCAGCTAGACAAGAAAATATAAGCATATAAATAATTACATTAAATGCATTTAAGCAGCATTGGCCATATTGTATTACAATAAGTCATCTTTTCAGTTATTAGTTTATAGCTATCATCTAGACTAGTCACTGTGGGTTTTCATGATAGTACAGATACAAATGTTAACAGAATTCTCCTATTTATCTTGGTTTCTTAATATATTTTCTCTTTGCTTTTCATACAGCACATGATTACCTAGGTAATCAAGCCAGCTCTATCATGGCTCCAGTGTTCCCTACCTTTGGATGTCTACCATACAATAGCAAAATACTTTTTTAAAAAAATGTATTTAGTACAGGGTCTACAGGATCTCACTACACAGATCAAACTCATAGTGATTCTCCTATTTTCAGCCTCCCAAACATTGGGATTACAGGCATGTGTTACCACGCCTAGTCTCAATCGCTGTCTCAGTGCGCCCTAGGGGTGGGGCTGGCATGGCTTGTTGGGGATGGAACCCCTGTCCCTGCACTCTACCTAAGCAGGCACTTTAGTACACTAAGCTATCTGGCTGGCCCTCATAATATTGTCTTAAAATGACAAAGTAAATTTCTTTGTCAAAACCGAATAGCTGGGGCTGGTGAGATGGCTCAGTGGTCTGGAGCACCTACTTAGAACAAGCTTAGCAAAGCACAGGGACCGC
>NW_004524691.1:6689878-6720798 GCF_000260255.1 Octodon degus | reverse complement strand
GCAGGTAATTTGCATTACAATGTAAGGTGGGAAGAGAAGCTAGCTGCTTGAGCTGCTGCTACCCCTCCCTTGCTCTCTTGCTCTTTGCCACGGCCATGAAAGTTGCTTTCTGCTCCGTGCTGCTCTGTGTTGGACCCAGCTGAGTATGGACTGAAGCCTCCAGTAACTGTGAGCTAAATAAAACTTTCCTTCCTTCATTTTGAGTGTCGGGTATTTGTCCCAGCAATGAGAGAAGAGTAACTAAGACACTAAGTATAAAGGAGGAGGAGAAGCAGGAGTTGTTCATTTAAGCTCAAGGCCTGTGTTTTCTAGCCATTGATGGAGAACACAACCCAAGGAGCTAAGATGTGACTCCCCAGGAGAGGCACAGTGTGCCCATGAGGTGGGCATGTAAGAGTGGAAGAGCAGCTACAACGATTCTAGCAGGACCTGGAGTCAAGAAAGAGCAACTGTGAAAGGAGGAACTAGAAAGGCACCTGCAGCAATGTTTCACAATTGCGGATACTTACTAAGGCCATGCGGGTCTGAATGTAAGGGACTTCAGAGTCCTTCCCCAGGTCATCCTGCTGTAGAAAAAATGCAGGATGCATTTTTTGGGTGCAATGGAGAGTCCAGACTTCTTGGTTGAGGAGCTTGTCTTAAGGCCAAGTGACACTGAATGAACTCCTTTTGAGTCTGAGGATCTAATTTTGACCAATTTTTCCGTATGTATCCAAGAGGTGAATCAGAAAGAATAGACACTACAAAACCCATGGTGAGTCATGCTAATGTGCACCATCTGTCCAAAAAGCTTCCTTTGAGGGAAACAGACCTCTTATTTTGTCTACAAAAGATCTGAGTTGGACTCTGGACTGGGGTGTCCCACCAAGACTGGAGGGCTTCCTGGTGGTGCAGGCAGTGGTACTGGGATCAAATTGTCTGTGTGGCAACTGCAAACCACCTGCAAGAGGGATGTCTCAGTTACTCTTCTCTCATTGCTGGGACAAATACCCAACACTCAGCGTTAGGGAAGGAAAGGTTTATTTAGCTCACAGTTACTGGAGGCATCAGTCCATACTCAGCTGGCTCCAAGGCAGACTGCCACCTGGCAGAGAGCACCCTTTAATGGTAGTGGCAAAGAGCAAGCGAACAAAGGGAGGAGTGGCAGCAGCTGAGTCAGCTAGCTGGCCTCTCTCCTTACACTGTAATGCAAATTACCTGCCCTGGGGCAGGTGCAGCATCCACACCCACAGTAATCAATCACAAACTCCAGAAGCCATCCCATGACTGCATGAGGCTTTGGGGGGACACCATACACAACCATAACAAGGGAGCAGAGTGGGATTCACTGCTATGAAGAAAACAGTGGTGGAGAGCACCACAAAGGGGAGAACAGGCAGAAGCCACCAGGTATTGGAAATGTGGGCACCCCAGGGTGAAGAAAGTGGCTCTTTATCCACATTGACTTGCTTAGTTAGATGCTGTAATCTGTTGTGTTTGGGTCATACTGCAGAGTGTTCCAGCAAGAGGCAGCTGCTGAAGGGAAGGGGAGCTGTCTTAGTTACTTTTCTCTCCTTGCTGGGACAAATACTCAACTCTCAAAATGAAGGAAGGAAAGGTTAATTTAGCTCACAGTTACTGGAGGGCTCAGTCCATACTCAGCTGGCTCCAAGGTAGAGCAGCACAGAGCAGAGGGCAACCTTTCATGGCAGCAGCAAAGAGCAAGAGCACAAGGGAGGGGTAGCAGCCGCTCAAGCAGCTAGCTTCTCTTCCTTCCTTACACTGTAATGCAAATTACTGGGCCCAGGGCAGGTGCAGCATCTACACTCACAGTAATCAATCACAAACTCCAGAAGCCACCCCATGACTGCCTGAGGCTTTGGGGGACACCTAGACACAAACCATAACAGGAGCCTTCCACCAAAGGGTACAAAGCTCTCAGGATCATCCTCCTGAGGGTGGCGACAATCAGCGTCAAGCCTGATAACTGCTGGGCCTTACCAGGCAGGTGCTCCAGCCAGAGAACATCAGCTGTTGCTGCGCCAGTTGGCTGCCTGTCAGGATCTTCCAGAAGTGAGTCAGGAAAGGCTGAGTGGGGCTTCCATGAGGACCACTAAAATCCTGTGCAGGACAGCACTGAGCAGAAGGCTGATGCGAGCCATCAAGGATTTTACTGATAAAGTCAAAGAAAATTTAATAGCTACGGTGTGAAGTAGTCAATGTAACACAAACAGGAGGTCTGAGTGTGGGAGCAGGAGTGGTGTGTGTGTGTGTGTGTGTGTGTGTGTGTGTGTGTGTGTGTGTGTGAAATCTGGCATCTTCACACTAGCTGCACTTATTTTTAAAATTTGGAAGCATGTGCTCACTAAACAGCTAAATTGCTCGGGCAAGACTTAGCTTTTGATCCTCTTTCCTAGCCTCCCTGAGAGGTAGGATTACAGAGGTGCACCACCGGGTCCAGCATTCTGCGCAGTGCTGTTTGTGCAGCCAGTCAGCAGGGCTGTGTCTCGGTTTTGTTTTATGATGACAGCTCAGCACAAGATAGCTGTGTCCCCTGCCACAGGGGTCACTGCACCCAGAAATTCAAAGACAGCCTGGACAACATGAGGAGACCCTGAGTCAAAAGGAAAGAAGAAACAATAATTTCTCTTGTTTTTCACATCACTGACTTTATTTATCTATTTATTTTCTGTATTTAATACAGGGGATACAGAGTCTATAGGGACTCACTATGTGGATTGGACTCCTAGTGATTCTCCTGTGTACAGCCTCCCAAGAGCGAAGATTACAGGCACACACCACCTTGCCCAGGCTCAGTTGCCGGCTCAGTGTGCCCTGGGGGCGGGACCTGCTTGGCACACCAGGGATCGAGTCCCGGCTGCTTAGTCCCCTGAGCTATCTGGCCGGCCCCATCGCTGACCTTATTTATTTATTTATTTATTTTCGCAGAACCAGGGATTGAACTCAGGTCCTTGGGCTTGCCAGGGAAGCGCTTATTCCACTGAGCTATCTCCCTGGGCCTGCTGACTTTAAACAATAGGGAAAAGAAAGCATTTTCTGTTCTGGTTTGACTTGGAGATTTACGTCACTTTCTTTTGCTATTTAGATTATGGAGCAGAAGGGAGGATTTGGATAAATGAGCTTAAAGGATCAGCGTTTGGCAAAGCCTCCTTAGTGCTTTCTAAAATATTCTTTTAATTTATTACAGGGCTCGGTTATTTTTTCTTTATTATTATCTTATTTTAATTAATGAATGAGCTTATCTTTTGTGGCACTGGGGTTTGAATCCAGGGAGCACTGAGCTACATCACCAGATTTAATTTTTTTATTTTGAGACAAGGTCTTGCTAAGTTGCCCAGGCTGGCCTGGAACTTGCCCTGTCTTTGCCTCAGCCTTTCAAGTAACTGGAATTACAGTCAGGGAGCACTACTCCCAGCTTAGCCCTTGTAGAGAGAATCTTGCAGGGAACCAGTTTTAGAGTCTACAGCTTTACCATCTTTCAGCTTTAACACACCAATGACAATAGCCCTCTACTCTATGGTTTAGTATGGTTTACTTCTAACTTAGATTCAAAAAGACTGATTTTGCTTTAGTAAGGTTAACTTCACCTGCATTCATAAAAACATGGGCTGGGGAGATGGCTCAGTAGAATAAGCACTTGTCTGGCAAACACAAGGGCCTGAGTTCAATCCCCATATCTGGGGGGGGGGGGGAAAGCATTCATTAAAACATGCATGATTCAGCCTGGACTTTCTTTTTATTTTCTATTTTTTCCTCTATATTTTTGTTGTTTTTCTATTTGAGGGTCTTGCTATGTAGTCCAGGATGTACTTGAACTTACTATGTAGGTCAGGCTGGACTTGAACTACTAATTCTCCTGTCTCAATCTTTTGGGTGCTAAGATTGCAGAGCTGCGTGCCTGGCCATCAGTCCCATGTTTCCTAGACAGCAGCAGCAGGTATTCTGGAAGGATAACCAAGGAAATTTTAGAATTTTTAAAACAATTTTAACAATTTTCCATAACTTAGAAGAATGCCTCTCCTTATCAACACCCTAAGCTATTAATGGCTCTGTTTCAAGTAAATATTCAAACTATAATTACACCAGATGACCACAAGATGTCGCTATGAGCTCGAGGTATTTTAGAGAAAGTACCCAGAAAGACAAAGCAAAGCAAACTGTAACATTGAATTGAAGAGGCTATTTTTACAAATATAATACCACATTCGAAGGCTTCCCTTCACCTTATTTTTCAATCAAAAACCCTTTCCAGGTTGGCATTTAGGGCACAGATATCAAGAGTCCCCACTTACAGATGAGAAACCAGCGGGCCACGCTGCCATGCGTGAGTTTTCTGTTCAGCGCCTGAGATGGATCAGAGAAGAGGTGCTTGCCTAGGCCTGGCAAGCATCACAGGGACTGACACCATACATTTCCCCAAAAGAACTGTGCTTCTTTTTGCTCCTTCAAAGACTGGAGACCCCACGACTACCATACTGTTAAAGCAAAAGTCTTACGAATGAGGGATCGCAGGCATAGAGGTCCACTGAGACATGAGAGAAGGCAGCCACAGGCAGGACCAGGTGCTGGGACAAAGATCTGCACCCGCCAGCAGCACTGCTAGGCAGCAGGAGAAGATATCCTTGAACTAGAAATAAGTGTATGGTTTTATAATGAAAATTTGGGAAAGAAAGGCATAAGTGGTTTACCTTGATCATACATTGGCTATGGATAAGAGGGCAGATTACACATAATAGACAAAGCTCTAGGTTGGCAGGGCGGGCCGCAAGGAGAGGCGATGGACGGTCCTGAAAGCACAGTGTGGTGGAGCCTGGGGGACTGTGCCGGGACCTGAGTTAAGGTTTTAACATACACTCAAGAGATCATGAGGTTTTAACATGCACTTACACGATCCTTTGTTCTCACTGTATAGCTTCTTAGCGGGTTAACCTTTCCCCATCTGCCCTCCTCTTTCATTCTCTGACCCTTGTAATTAAATTTAAGATGTATTAGAATTTTCTCTTATCACAGCAGCAATTAGATCTTCTAAGAAAAACTAAAAAGTGGCCTTTTAAGAAATACAGTAAGTGGGAGCGCCTCTGTTCTCTTGCCCCATGTCAGACACAGTTAATTGATCTGACAAGATAATGACAGTAGCTCAAATGCTTTCCATTTTTCCTTTCACTTTGCCGTACTGTGGGAATTTCAGTTTTTCTAGGTTGGTGAGTAAAAGCAGAGAAGTCTGAGCAATCTGGGAGGATAGCCAAGAAATACCACCCTCGCGAAACGAAAGCCACTGAATAAAAAGGATGCACTGACCAAGTCCTGAGGGCAGAACGCACTGGACTGATGATTGCTACACGGGAAGCAGCTGAGACCCCAGCAACGGTTCTCAAAGTGAATCGTAAAAAAACAAAACACCTAGAAAAGCTTTTGTGGTGAAGAGAATTCCTCAAATACTGAGTAAAACATTGAAACAGTTTCCTTATTGTAGGAAGTGAGCTTCTTTTTTAAAAGTTTATTGGTCCATTCTACATACGCGTACTGATCACATTCGTCATAGGAGAACTTTACCTGCGCATGATGTATCTTAATACTTTTTTAAGCCCCACTCCCTTCCCCCTGCAAATCCTCTTCCCCTCCTTATTTACATCAATGTTGTTCCCACTTTTTCCTTCTATTCTTTTGTGCTTTTCTTGCCTTTCCCCTTGCCCCTCCCCTGTTCTCCTTCCTATCTGAACATTTTTTTCCCACTTCTCAATATCTACCGTACATGTTGGACTTTCTCGGTTCAGTTTCTCACACCAGAGAAACAATACTGTATTTAAAAATGTGTGTCTAATTTATTTCCCTTCAGAGTGTAGTCTCAAGGTGCATCCATTTACCTAGAAATGTCTCAAGTTTATCAAGAAGTAAACTTGTGGGGCCAGAGCGATAGCTTGGCAGTTAAGCACCTGCCTGGCAAGTGCTAGGACCTGTGTTCAATCCCCAGTACCACAAGCCATGCCAGCCCATGAACCCCGAGCCATGTTGGCCATCGAGGCCGGGTGTAGTGGCTGGAATCCCAGGGGGAGGCTGAGACAGGAGAGTCTGAGCTGCGTAGCAAGACTCTGTACCAAATAAATAAAATTTAAGAAGTGAACTTGTAAGAAGAGTCATTGTATGCAAATTTTGCAAATGCAGTTTACCATAGACTCAGTTTTGTAACAAAATGTAACCTCAGTAAACTCCATAGGAGAGCATTTTCTTACTTTCAGTAAGTGAGTTGGATTATTTGCTTGTTACTATTTCTATAAGTAAATTCATTTTTAACTGTGAGAGAGAGAGTGTGTGTGTGTGTGTGTGTGTGTGTGTGTGTGTGTTGTCCTGGATTTGATACTAGGCACTGCAAAAAATTGTTTTGGGGGCCTACATCGTGGTGCTTGTGAGAGGCTGAGACAGAAGGATTGTGAGTTTGAGTCCAGGCTGGCTACATAGCAGGAGCCTGTATCAGAAAACAAAATAAAATAAAAATACACACACACAAAAAAAATCCATAATAAAAAACCCATGAATTTTGTTCATATCATAAGCTTATATAAAAATTATACCAGCCTTTAATTATCCTGCAAAGCAATAGTACTGAAAAACAGCATGGTACTGGAGCCAAACGGGCACATGGAACAATGGAACAGAACAGGGGATACAGCAACCTCCTCAGACATATTCAATTGCTTGAACTATTCGGACAAAGGGTCCAAAAGCCTGTCCTGAGAAAAAGGCAGTCTAGTCAGCAAGTGCTGTTGGGGAAACTGGTTATGTTTGTACAAAAGGAAACTAGATCCTTCTCTCTCATCATGTACTAAATTAAAATCAAAATGGATCAAAGAGCTAAACATCAAAACATAACGCTAAACCTTAGGAAAGATAAACTAGGTAAAACATTTAAGGACAGAGGTGTAGGAAAGGATTTTCTAAGCCAAAACTGCAAGAAATAGCAAGAATCAATAAATGGGATTATGCCAGACTAAAATGTAGCAAAAGAATCTTTCAGAATTGTTTTTCTGTACAGCCAAAGAATCAATCAGTAGAACGAAGAGGACCTATAGAAAGGGGAAAAAAAAAATACCAGCTACTCCTCAGATAGAGGACTAAGATCTGCAATATACAAAGAATGAAGAAAAAAAAACCCCAAACAATAAATGCTGGCATGGCTGTGGTGAAAAAGGAGCCCTCCTGCATTGTTGGTGACAATGTAAAGGGTTTTTTTTTTTTTTTTTTTGGTACTGGGGATTGAACTCAGGACCTTGCACTTGCCAGGCAGGTGCCTATGCCTGCTAAGCTATCTTCCTGGCTGTTGGTGGGAATGTAAATGATTTCCATTATGGAAATCAGTATGAGGATTCCTCAAATAACTGAAGCTAGAAATCCCATATGACCAGTCATCCCTGCTAGGTGTCTTCCCCAGAGAGCTTCAGTCAGCACAGTAAAGCAGCACATGCACAGCATAATTTAGAGAAGCTAAATCCTGGAAGTAGCCGGTATACGTATCAGCAGACGACTGAATAAACAAAATATGGTATCCGTATATAATGGAATGCTACTCTGCTATAAAGAATGACAAGTTTGAAGCATTTGTAGGAAATGGATGCGCCTGGAAAATATAATACTGAGTGAAATAAATCAGACACACAAGTTTAATACCACATGGTATCCCTCGTTTGGGTGAGGCAGAGATAAACAAAGACAATGATAAAATTGGGATAGAAAGGGTCCAGGGGACAGATCTCACCCAACAGCAACAAGGTCCAAG
Source organism: Octodon degus (assembly GCF_000260255.1). Lineage (NCBI taxonomy): Eukaryota > Metazoa > Chordata > Mammalia > Rodentia > Octodontidae > Octodon > Octodon degus. The sequence goes on along the minus strand of NW_004524691.1, from coordinate 6,713,027 downwards.
GGAATAAGAGAGAGGAGTCAAGAGGAGGGAAGGGGAAATGGGAGGAGTGGAGGTGTGTAGTGTACAGGAGCTAATAACATCAATCAGTATGAACACAACATGCCATAACATATGTTAAGAAGTAAAACCACCAAGTATGAAAAGGTAACAGGGGAACCGGAGGGGTAGGGGGAGGGGGAGAGGGCGTGATTAGAAAAATACAAGTTGCAATATGTAGGTGTAACCACTCAAGATGATTGTAAACTGCGTGAATTGCAAACATGTACTAATAAAATAAATATTCAAAGTAATTATTTATACAAGTGGATTGTAACATAATTGCAGTCTGAGGAGACTTGGAAAGGAGAACTAGACAGCAGGAAGAGTGTCTGAGGCTCCAGAGGTATTTTCTGTAGTGAGCCTGTTTGGCTTCTCAGCAGAACTTTGTCCTCTCCCGGTTCTGGGGACTGGCACCCATGACCACCCGTATTTCCTCAGCTCATGTTTGCAGCCAAATTCCCTTTGCTTATTAGGGCATTGCTCATAGTGGATCAGAGCGCACCCTAATGACCCTATTTAAGCTTAACTACCTCTTTTAAAACCTACCTCTAAATACAATTACATTCTAAGGAACTAGAGTTAGTGGTACTGGAACCAGGTTCTGGGGCCCTTAAGAGATAGAAACAAGACTGGAACCACAGAGGCATCAGTAAGACTTTTGTCTGAGATTTCTGCCCTAACAAGAAAGGAGCTGCGGGTTTGTCAAAGGGCAAACCAGCCCAGTAGCTTCCCCTAAGAAAAGAGGTAGCTGATGGAGGATACTTTCCCTGACAGCGTTCCCGTACAAAGCCTCCATGCAAACAAGGGGTTTAAACTTTCATGAGTATCCAGTCCTGACTGAGGAAGCTCATTGCTCAGCTCTGGTTACTAGGATGAGGAGGTTTTCAGGAGGCTGATTCTTGCCTGAATTTGTCAGTGGGATGTGTTGGTAGCTATTGTATTTTTAACTCTGGAGCAACCAGTGGTTGCTGGGTCCTCATCTATGTCTTTGTTTGGTTCTGCTGTGAAAGCCTGAAGCAAGTATGATATCTGTGGGCTCCCTTCCCAAAATTAGATCATTTTATTCTCTTTTGGATGATAAACTGATAAAAAAAGGAAAAAGGTATTCTAATTTTCCTTGGCTCTGACCTTGCTGAACTGGACAGATAAAATGTGCTTTTCAAACTAACACACCTGACAGTGCCACTGCAGCACTCTTACCAAGGAGCCCAGGGAGAAGTACGTGAGGGTCAGTGAACAACGATGGTGCACAGCTCCTGCAGTGAGTGGGATGTTTACTTAGTTTGCTGCTGTGACTAAACTCCCTGAGGTAAGGAACTTATAAGGAGGAAAGGTTTATTTTTGGCTCCTGGTTTGAAAGGATGTAATGGTCAGGCCCCTTCCTTCCTCTTGAGAAACCATCTCAGGCTGGAAGCCCACTTAGGAAGAACCAGGATGGAGGACACAGAATGCTACGGTCTTTTTGGGGGTGGGAGCAGCACTGGGACTGAACCCAGGACCTTTGCTCAGAGCTGTAGCCTCACTTCACTCCATTTTAAAGATGAGGATTCAAAAGCTACAACTCTTGTTGCATAGGTCCTGCTTTACCTTGGTCTTAACCATCCAGCAGAAAGGTATAAAAATGAAATAGAAGAAGTAAAGCCATGCTGTTATGTTGAGCTGTAGGGGACTCAGGTCAACAATTTCTGACATTGCCAGTCAAGCAGAAGACCCAATACTGTTATGGGCTACTGGACTCTTTTAGAATATTTTGCTGAGTTTACACACCTATAATATTCAAATAACGGAACTTAACTAAAAAAGGGGATACAGATGTATGTCCATTTTGTATCTGTGTATTCAGGGTGGTTGGGATAGTTATATAGTTACATTCTCTTAATGAATAGAGTGATTTGTTCTAATGGTGTTTGTAAATAGGATATCATGTCTGCATCTTGTACAGCAATTAACCACTAGAAAGAATGTATGCAATGTGTTAATTATTGAAACTGTCCTACCAATTTGATTTGAAACTGTCTCATTGCTATTTGTTTAGCAATAAAATTATGGAAAAAAATAAAGATGAAGATTCACTAAATTGTCCAGGCTGGATTTGAACTTGTGCCCCTCCTGCATCAGCCCCCAAAGTGCTAGAATTACAGGCATGCTGTACTGCAGCTGGCTTGATCTCTCTTTTAAAACGACTAGTATGTATACCATGTGAATAAATTAAAGAACACTATTTCAGGATTTTTTTTATTTTTCCAAAAAGTTCAAATATTGTAGTTTCCATTTACCTTGTACCCCAATTCTCCCATTAACTTTTGTATGGTTCATTGGTTCTAAATAATGGACCAATATTGCTGCAGTGTTACTGACCAAAGGCTGTACTTTTAGGTTGTCTTAGGTTTTATGGAATGTCATTTGTCTGTTTAGTGTTCTCATCCAAGAGGAGATGCTCCTATTACACGTAGTTGTCGCATCTCCTTTAGGTTCCACTTGGTTGTGGCAATTCCTCAGACCTTCTTTGGTTGTGATGGCCATGGCAGATTTGGGAAATACTGTTCTGGTATTTTGCAGAACATTCCTCAGTTGGAATTTGTCTGTTATTTTCTCCTAAGGCTAAAGATACTTGCTTTGGGAGGAAGGCCACAGAATGAAATGCCCTTTTCATCACAGCCCAGCAGAGGCACACGTCCTCATGAGTTAGTGCAGCTGATGTTGACCACAACGGTCAGGCTGAGGCGGTGTCTTCGGGTTTCTCTACTGCACAGAGCACATCTCATCTGCTCTTCTCTCTCCTTGGTCTTACTTCATTCTCACATTTCTAGGCAGTAGCAGCAACTAAATCTGCCTTTTTACAATAACTCTATCACATTGGCTTTCTGCTATAGAGGTGAGGAACTTGTTCTGTGTGTGTGTGTGTATGTATACATCATGTATAAATTTATATTTATTTATTTATTTATTTATTTAGTGTGTGTGTGTGGCCAGCTCAGCCCACCAGGGGGCGGGGCTGGCTGGCATGTGGTGCTGGGGGATTGAACCTTGGTCCCTGTGCTTTGCTTAGCTTAGCTTGTTCTAAGTTGGTGCTTTAGACCACTGAGCCATCTCACCAGCCCTATACATCATGTATAAAAGCAAACAGATAGTTTGTTGGGAATCCATTAGTTTTACCTAAGGATTTTGCTGCCCGAAAACACTGAGCCTAAGGGAACTTCGGTAGTGTCCTAGTGTGGTAATAAAGAGGGTACCTGCTAATGACAAGATCAAGGCCTTGTGAACTTCTTTTACCTCAGTTTTCACAATGGAAAAATACAGTGGAGGGATTATCAAGGACAAGGTCAATTTTTTACTTTGAAACTGAAATCTGGGGGTCCTGCATACAGCAAAATAAGGCTGGTTCTCCTTCTGTATCAACTTTACTCTTTGACTAGTGTGTTACAAACAGCAGCAAGAATTGGGACTCCTAGTTGGAGGAACACTGCTTTGGCTGGAATCTGATTTAATAAAGTTAGAAACATTTGTGTGTGTGTGTGTGTGTGTGTGTGTGTGTGTGTAATAGATCCCAGTTTCTTGCTTCTTTCACATCTGTTTTTATAACGTTCTGTTCTGATTCTTCCAGTTTCTGTTGCCTTCTACATTTGTACACTTATTTAAGAGTTTAAAAAATGCAAAAATTTATGTTCTTGCTTTGTGAATCTCAGAGGAAAAAGCATAATTCAGTTGTCTCTATCTGTGATCATGTGCTACCAAATAAAATTTCATGAAGGGTACACTGCTGATAAATTTTTCTTACTACAGATCTTTTTTTTTTTTTTTTTTTTGGCGGAACCGGGGATTGAACTCAGGCCCTTGTGCTTGCCAAGGAAGCGCTTATCCACTGAGCCATCTCCCCGGCCCCAAAAATGGAATAAGGATTTTTTTTTCTTTTTTTTTTTTTGGTTCCTCGCATGCCTTCAGGGCACGTTTGGCCAGCGGGAGAGTTGTGAGGTTCGAACTCCAGCCACCTGAGGCTGACAGCTTTGTGGAAGTAGCCCCTTAAAGGACTGAGCTAGGCCCAGGCTCCCCTTACTACAGATCTTTAATTAAATTCTATATGACAACAACCACATTAAACATTTACAATAGTCTGCTGAAACATTTCCTTTCTTTTTTAAAATCTATTTTTACTTTTAACTAGTTTTTAAATTTATTTTTATTTGAATTTTACAATTGGTTATAGAGATTAATGGATTTTATTTCTGCAGATTCATACATGCTCATGCCATGGTTGGCCATGTCACCCACCCTATCACTCCCCTTGCATCTTCTTGCCCCCTAGCTTCACCTTTTAGCGGGAAGGTTTCAATGTACATAATATAATAATAGCCACATTGCCAACATTAATCTATAGATTCTTCAAAATTTGTACTAAAGTCTCCATGATAATTTTTACAGACCACAAAAAATCTTAAAATTGATATTGTAATACAAAAACTGAGACTGGGCAAAGCAATCTTAAAGTTCAAGGTTAGAGGCATCACACTAGCTAATTTCAAATTATATTACAAAGCCATACTAACAAAACAGCGTAGTACCAACACACAGATGGGTGGAATAGAACAGAGGACACAGAAAGAGGCCCATGTAACTATAGCTATTTATTCTGGACCAAGGAGCCAAAATTATACATTGCAGGAAAGATACCCTCTTAATAAATGGTGCTGGGAAAACTGGATATGTACTTGTAGAAGAGTGAAACTAGATCCCTATTTGCAAATCCAATTAAAAATGGATAAAAGAGCAGGGAATAAGACCTAAAACTTTACAATTTCTGGAAGATAGCACAGTGAAATACTTGAAGCCATAGGCACAGGTGAAAACTTCTTCCTACAGCAGAGGAACTAATAGCAGAATCAACAAATGGGACTATATGAAATTTAGAGGTTTTTTTCATAGCAAGGCAAATAATTAACAGAATGAAAAAACAAGCTACACAATGGAGGAAAATCATTACCAGCTAATTTCTAACAAAGGGTTAATATTTAGTGTATTTGAAGAGCTCAAAAATCTTGCACCAGGGCCAGGGAGATGGCTTATTGGAATAAGCACTTCCCTGGCAAGCGAAAGGGCCTGAGTTCAATCCCTGGTTCCGGCGGCAGGGGTGGGGGGTGGGGAATCTTAAAATTTCCAAAATTTCAAATATGGCTTTACTTTTTATACCTCAATTTTATACTTTTCTTCTGGATGTTTAAGACCAAGATAAAGCAAGACCTATATAATAAAAATTATAACTTTGTATCTGACGAGGTCAGTCAAATCCCCTCAGGACTTACCCTGAAGCCCTGAACACCAGTTTGTATATCTTTTGTCAGTGTCAGCCACGTGGATGAGTCATGGCCATTGCTTGACCAATTTGCTCTCTGAGAAAGCCTGAGAGAATGCTTTCTTTCCATGTGACTCTCCTTAGGCACACTCTACATTATCAATCACTTTCCTCTGTGGCCCCATAATCTCCTTGATCAGAAAATTTGGGACACAACTGAGTTACATGATATTACAGTACAGGTTTTCCTATGTCCTGAGTCTTCACTGACCTAGAAAGGCTAGGGCCAAAATGTTGACTGTCCTTGCAGCCCTTCTTTTTCTCTAATTTTTGGTCTGCAAACTTAGGTTGTTAACCCTCTGGAAGAGAAGCTTAATGATATTATTACCCTATAATATAGGTAGTTGAGCTTAACCTCACTATCTGTCTGAATATCAAACATCTTAGACGTAACATGAAACAAGTATTTTTCCATGAAGTATTAATATGTTAAACTTTAAATCCCTACAGAGTATGAAGAAAAAAACCAAAAAATTAAAAAATAGAAAAATATTTAAAAAATGAGAATGAACAATTACATATTTTTACACAGAAATTTAGAAATCTAACCGTATACAGCATTGTAGCAGGGCAGTCCTATGGCATTTTTTTTGTCTCTTGTTTTCATTTATTACCCCTTTTCTACCACATTTTTGGACTGACATTTATTTCAAGTAAATAAGAAGAATGATGAGCTACTTTATGTATAAACAGTTAGTATTTTTGGAAAGTCTTTATACTATAAACATATTTTAATATCAACTATGTACAAAGCACTGTCCTAGATACTGTAGAAACAAAACTAAGAGACATCTTGTCCTCCTTGGTGAAAGCCAGTAGGGGAAGAGGAAACCACTGAGACAGCAAATCAGTGACATACGTGGCCAGGAGAAGCCCGGAGCCTACGGAATCGGGGGGAGGTCCTCCCACCCCACTTCTTATATATCAGTTTGTCTTAAAGCTAAACAGTCTTTTAATTTTGTGACTGTGGTGGGAGTTTCCAAGACCACCTTCACATTCAGTGATTTACTGGTAGGACTCACAGGGCACAGAAAAGGTGGTATACTTATGATTGTAGTTTATGGAATATGTTTGGATACAGTAAAATATAAAGCTTAAAATCAGCAAAGGGAAGAACCACATGGGGCAGAACCTAGGAGAAACCAGGAGTGAGCTCCCCCAGGTCCTCTTCTAGTGAGTTGCACAGGGATGCGCTTAGATCTCCCAGCAATATTGTGTGATACACAAGCCTTGCTGTCTGGGGTGCCTAGTGGATATTAGTCATGTAGCCCCTGTGCTAGACCTTAGATATGCAACACTCAGTGCCTCCCAGAGCAAATCAGACATTTCCTATGAGTCACATTGACATAGACTTCCCAGGTGCAGGGGCACAGCATGACCCCAAATTCAGCCACAAAAACACCTTTTTATGAGACAGTTCTGAAGGTAGGATGACTGTGGCAACAGTGCTTGCTAATCACACCACACACTATGTCTCATTCTGGATTGTTCTTGGGGAAGAGCCTGTCTTAGTGCTTTGATTTTATTGCAGATATCCCTAGAGAACTATGGTGAAGTGAAGCCTACATTTCCATAAGGAATTTTCCTGAAAGTTCAGGAAGAAGTCATTCCGGAAAATTCCTAGCTTAATGGATCTCTTGTAGGAACTGTATCCTGAAAACCAAGAGTAAAAATTAATAAACCTTGTTACAGTTCCACACAGCCATTACCCATTGGCTCACCTGATTCACTACAGAAGATGGCTGAAATGTCTCCTAGGTTTGCAGGCTTCCATTTGACCTTGTTAGGAGGGGGGTAGAAATTCCAGGAAGAAATGTCAGGTGATATGGGAATTGTTATACAGTTATAGTAACATTCTCCCCATCCTTTTCACCTGTAATGTGCCAGATAAGCAAAGGAATCTCCCAAGTGGAGACCACCCTGGGTTCCAGTCATGTTGAGTGTAAGCACACAATTACAGATGGATGTCAGCCAGCTCACCATTCCTCTCCTGATGTTTTAGACAATAGCTGCTCCTATCAGCTCTGACCATTCTCTGTCGACCCTTACACTGAGAATGGTAAGTAACAGTGGATACGATGTCTCTTTGCTCAGTATTGTACCCTGGGAGCTGCCACATGTAACTCAGTGATCCAAAGGGCTGCTTTCCTCGCTTCATGTTTTGGAGTATTTGCATCTAGCACTGAGTATGAAACGTGTAGTCCAGAGTGAGTGTCTGTTGCTGCCAGAACCTATTAATATTCTCCTAAAGTGACTGGCACTGAACAGCTTAATATAGCCTCAGCTATCTAGCAGCTCCCCTCCCCAGGAAATATCCATAACATCTGTAGTTCCGATTTTATTTTCCAGCATTTGAGACAATTTTTACTGGCATTTTGTGTCTCTGAGGGAGTGAGAGGAATATGTGTCAAAAATCAGCCCATCTCTGTCTTACCGCAGCTCTTCCATGTCTTGCTGTACACCCAGTTGGCTATCTCAAGTGAGTACTCTTAGTGTTCCAGCTGGCCTCCCATCTGTTCAGGAGGCTCTTTCTTTAATGTATCCTTCAAATTTGCATAGTGATTTTCACAGCAGCATGCCCAGCAGTGACATACCTTTAGCTATCCAGCTTTTCATTGCTGCCTGCCTGATCTTGTGGCTAAGGCATAATCTACTTCCCATGAGTCAGAAGACACCTAGACTTTTGCGTTTTACTGTGGCTTACTTCTGTCATTACTATAAGGAAACAGGCATGTATCCCAACCCCTGGAGTTAATTTGTTCTCAGCACCTTGAATTAATTAGTTTGCCCTTGGTCAGAGTATGAAACCTTAGAAACAAGTTGCTGTTTATCCATTTGAGATACGTTATTCACAAGCCAAGCATTTCTTTGCTGGTCAGTCAAGAACTGTTCATAAGGCATCACCACAAAGGATTGATAGGATTTGGCAGTTTGTTAGGTGGTTCCAAAACTGGTCTTTGAGAAAATGATACTACTGGCTTAGGAATAGGATGAGAACCTTGTATTCCTTTAGGAGAGTGTTTTTGTGTAAAATTTTTCCGTTATATAATGAAGCCAGCTTTTTTTGGGCAATGACTTCCTCATTAGAGTGTATCTCTGCCACCACCCATGGTATTGTGGGTATTTTAGATTTCAAGGTGATTTTGTGCCCCTACGCATAGGGGCACTGAGTGTATCCCCATAATTCAAGCCAAAAATCATCTCTCCAATGACATACAACATACTGCCACATTTGGAGATTTTCTGGCTCCAAATTTTCACCACTGAACATTACTCACAGGCATTTGTCATGATCACCAGTCTTTGGAAATACAATTCAAATACTTACAAAGTATTTGAGAACTGGTGAAGGCACTGCTTTTTGCAATTCAGACACAGACAGTCTGCTATTATGACGGTCCCATTCAAATGCAACCTTTCTTCAAGTGCTCTTCATGGAGAGGAGCTAGCAATGGTCCCAGGAATGGGATATGTGTCCTTCAAATCCAAACACTTCAACCAGCCACTGTGCTTCTCACTTAGTTCTAGGGGTAATGACAAGACTCTATTTTTGGTTGTTGGTAGACTGTCACAGGTGCTCCTGTCCCATTGTTTTGATGATAATTTCAATTTGTTCTCCTTGTTTGTCTAATACTATTTCAGATTAACCATCTCTGTAGGCCCAGGTAATTCTATAGGCTCCTGTGTAGAGACCAAATTAATAGTGGCCAAAGGGCAAACTTACAGGTCTTTAGGTTTGCAATACTAGATATGGAAACGTTTCCTTGTCAGACATAATATTCACATCAGTCAATATTCAGGAAGATGAGACACAACTACTTCACATAAAATCTGTTCAAATATTTTAATTTTCACCTTCATCATATCAACAGTTTCATTCCTGGATTCTCTCAAGCAAACCATACCACTGTTAGGATTCACCCGGTTCTAAGATTACAGAGCACTGAAGTCCCGTGTCAAGGAGTCCAGGAAGAGTTCTTCTCCAGCCTGTGGCCACTGAGGCACACATCTTTGGGCCTCTAGCTGAGGACTGAGGAAGGGACCCTGACTTCATCAGTCATGATTCTGATTAGTGGCCTGACCACTACTCCAGTGACTTGAACTGAGATTTTTCTTTATCATCTTTGCCTTCAGGATTTTTAATACCTCTAAACTAGGAGCAACAGAGTGGATTTATTTAGGTCTTGTATAGGCAGGGGTTCTTGTCAGGCTGTCCAACAAATAATAATATAGCTGCAGCAAGATCTTTATTGTAACCCAACAGGGTCCACCTTATTCATCCCGCTTTTTAATACTTAAAGATTTCTACTCCAGCTGGGACAAATTTCTTGGTTATACCATTTGTGCATATGATTAAACCATATTCCCTGAGCTTTTGTGAATCAGTCTAATTTTCTTTGCAACTGCAAAGCCTATAGGGAAACTGAGATAACAAATCTGATATGCTTTCTTATTTGATTTTGTAGCACTGAACTGATATGGTATACCCATATAAAAACAGCTCACTGTATTACAGCCTTTACTATGATGTGCATAAGACCAAAATCCTGATCCATCCAGCCAGTGCCATACAGATTGCCTTTGCAACGTATCCTTTGACTCATCTGAGGAGTTCCACTCAGCACTCAAAGGACAGTATTATCAGTTTACCTTGCCGGGATAAAAACTTACAGCAGCCTGCAGGTTGTCTGCTCAGAAACGACCTGTTGTGGATTTGGATCATGTACCTGTGCTTGTTCTAAAGGAAGCTACCATCAACTGAAACTTGCTCCTCTACTCTGCATCATTCTGTGTCAAGAAGATAGTTTCTCAACTAGTCACTTGCACAGTCGGTCTTCATAAAGTCCATTCAAGAAGCTGATAATATCGAACTACACAAAGAAACTGCTCCTTCATAGTCTCTTCTCTGACTTCAGCAGCTGCTGGGCTTCACGTTCCTTCTGTCATTTGGTTAACTTTCTCAGTGTGCAGAGGTCACAGGGATGTCATCTGTTATTCCAGTTTAGCTTTTGCCTCGGGTAGTGACTTTGAGGCTGACAACCATAGCTCTGACCAGCTGAAATCTTAACTCGGTATAACACCAGCATCTTCCCTGACTCTATTTTGCATTTTAGTTATTTTATTTTTTATTTTTTGTATTTTAGGGAAGGGTCTACAGGGTGTTTAGGGTTTCATTACTAGGTCAGACTCATAGTGATCTTCCTGTTTACAGCATCCCAAGAGCTGGGAGTACAGGCACGTGCCACCACGTCCGGTCTCAATTGCCATCTCAGCACACCCCGGGGGGTGGGGCTGGCATGGCAGGCCCGGGGATCGAACCCCTGGCCCCTGCGCCTGCTTGCAGGTGCTTTAATCTGTGGAGCTATTTGGCCAGCCCTCATTTTAGTTACTACAGATAAAAATAACCAAAGAACTATAATTTAGCCGGTTTCTCATTGTTTTGCATTTATTTCTGCATTTGGTGAGCCAGGTCCTTGGGGACTGGGCCCTACATTTGTAGATCCCATGGATATCTTCATCTCCAGTAACAGATGGCAGAGCAGCTGCTGTCTTTCATCCCTGCGTGGAGATGCTGCTGCTAAAATGCAGACAGGTCACACAGCTTGTGCAAGTCCACAAGGAAAAACTGTCAGGGTGAATATTTAAAACCAGACTCTCTGACTCCAAGGCCTTGCCCTTAACCTTTAGCAATCCTCCATTTTATAAACAGAGTCTAACTCTCAAACATTAGAAGCTTCTCCCATCTCACTGGGCATTTCTCGTACTATTTTGTAGGGATTTCCATTTTCTAACTATCCTTCTTCTTCTCGTTTTGGGACTGGGTATTCTGCTAGCTCTTGCTCACACTCAGATCTGCCTCATGGATCAGGATATCCTCTGAGATGTTTAGCCTTTGTGCCTGCACCCTGAATTTCCGGGCGGGAGATGGTTAGTTGAAAAAGATCAGTGATTTGCAGAATTGGATGCAGGTTGGAGTTACCTAGGACTTTTGAAAAATACTGATGACTGGGTTCCAACCTAGACAGTGTGACTTAATTGGTTGTAGAGAATTGATTGGTTGCTCCCCAGAAGGAATATTCATGTTTCACAACTAGTAAATGTAAGTTACTACACTACATTTTTTTGTTCACGTAGCAGCTAAACTCCTTTCCTAAACTTTTAAGTTTCCCTTTCTATCTGAGACACACACCTTCTTACACTGTTTTGGCTTTATGATTATGTAGTTTAGGCTGGCACTGAACTCACAACAATCTTCCTGCCTCAGGCCCTTGAGGGCTGGGATCACAGGCATGAGCCACTGCACCTGATATCCCTTCACTTCTTAGTTTCTCTCTACTCATAGAGAAAATACCACTCCTTCTCCTGGTCTCCCTGAGCTGGGAACAAGCTGTGTGGCACTGGGCCCAGAAACTTGTGCATCGACCTTGGCTTGGAAGGTAGAAGGGTGAAAAGGTTGGGCTCACAGTGGCTCCAGGGTAGAGGAGAAGGTGCTGAAGCTCTGGTGTTGAAGTCCACTGCCCATTGTCATCACTCCAGGTTAATGTTCCTGCTCAGTGACTTGGGACTCTATACAAGGGCTTGCTCCCCTGCTGCGTGATTGGTCCAGTTGCTAGCACTCCTAAATCATGCTCTTTATGGAGCATTTGTGAACTACCTAGTAGTTTTGGAATTGTGTTTCTCATGGCATAATGCCTTAGTTACTTTTTTCTCCTTGCTGAGACAAAATATCCAGCACCCAAAATTAAAGGAAGAAACCTCACAGTTTGTAGAGGTTTCAGGTCATAATAGAGAAGGAAGAATTGGTTTTGACTCACAATTTTAAAAGTTTCTGTCCATGGTCAGCTGACTTCAAGGCAGAAGCACCATGGCAGAAGGGCCTGGTGGGAGAATCTTTTCACTCCACAGAGGCCAGGAACTGCACTGTAGAGTAGTAAGAGCCCTTGAGGAGGGGCAGAGGACAGGCTATCCCCTTCCAATGCATGCCACCTGTGGCCTGCTTCCTCTAGCTGGCCCCTACGTCCTAAAAGCCCATTCAGCCCTGAACTCATCAGTGGGTTGATCCATTGATGAAATTAGTTTCCTTATGACCCAATTGTCTTCTGAAAGCACATGAGACTTTTAGAAGATATTTTAAGTCTAAACTAAAATAGTGAAAGTCAGAAGCAGAACAGTCCTTCCCCTAAGATTTGGTGATGGGTCAACAGCTGGAATCTGAACACTAGTGGGCTTAAAATCAGCTCAAATTGCCATAACAAAACACTGTTGGTTGGGCAGCTTAGCATGAGAAATTTACTTCTCACAGTTCTGGAGATGGGGAATCCAGGATGAAGGGACATGGTGAGGGCTCTTCTCATGGCTTGCAGGTGCCCACTTGCCATTTCTGTGTTCCTGTGGTCTCTTTTTCATGGAAGCACATGAAAAAGGGCTCTGGCTCATTTCTACTACTTACAATGCCATCAGTCCCATTATGAGGACCAACTTTATGACCTCATGTGACCTTAATCACTTCTCAAAAGCCTTGTCACTGAATATCATCACATTGGGGATTAGGGTTTCAGTGTATGGATTCTTTTGGGGGGAATACAATGTTCAGTTTGTAGCAACTATCTAAGGATACTTGAACATAAATACTTCAGCTTCAACCCTAGGAGTCTGTCAATTCCAGGTGAAGTTCCCATTTTCATGAGTGGAATGTTTTTACATATAGACTTCTGCCACAGTGAGTGCTGACAGATGGGCAATGGGAAATGCACTGTTGCTGTGGTTCTTGCACAACCATGCACACTGTCAGGGATGCAGATGTACGGTAAGCCCGCAGATGGCATGAAAGGCCCATGTGTAGGAAAATGCGGGGCCCTATTTTTATCAAGGGTGTGTGTGTGTGTGTGTGTGTGTGTGTGTGTGTGTGTGTGTGTGTGTGTTAACAGATGAGGTCTTGCTATATTGATCATACTGACCTCCTAGCTCAGCCTCCCAAGTAGCCGGGCCCACAGGCACAAACCATTGTGATGTCTTCACTGTAGGAAACACGCCTAGACATTCCAAGGTAGCTCACAACTACAGATAATGATTCAAATGGCCTTTAGGAAGAAAATCAAGACTTGTTTAAATATATAACTAAAGATTGTCACTGGCTAATATTAATACATAAAGAACTTTGTGTTGGTTGCTTGACTGCTTCTGCCTTCCCAGGCTTGGAAGATAAGATAGGATTGGTGGAATGGTGTTGTGAAGACTTATATCTAGAATGTCCTTTCCAACTCTCATATTCTCAGAAGTGATGCTTTTGTTTCATTTTATTTTATTTTATTGAGAAACAAATATCAATGAGACAGTTTCAAAACTGATTAATAGGACAGTTTCAATAATTAATAAATTGTACATTGCTATCTTCTTAGTGGTTATCCATAGTATAAGATGCAGACAGGATATCCTGTCCAAACACTATGAGTACAAATCTTTGTTCTTATTGAATTAAGTAAAAGTATCTGTATATCTATCCTAACTATTCTGCATACACAGATACAAAATGGTCCTTCCTTTGTATCCCTTTTTTTTGTTTAGTTCTGTCAGAAAAGGGTATGCCACTGGCATCTAAATACTATAGGTGCATGAATTCAGCAAAACAATCCAACACAGTCCAGCAGTCCACAATAGTAGTGGGTTATCCATGGAAGTTGTTGACTTGAGTCTTTCACAGCTCAGCTTATTAATATGGCTTTACTTTATATACCTCGTTTTTATACTTTTCTGCTGGATAGTTAAGACCAAGATAAAGCAAGACCTGTATAACACGAAATGTAACTTTCATATCTGATAAGGTCAGTCAAGTACCCTCAGGATTTATCCTGTAACCCTCTACCACAGTTTGCAGATCCTTTGTCAGTGTCAGCCATGTGGCTGAGTCACAGCCATTGCTTGACCAGTTTGCTCTCTGTGAAAGCCTGAGAGAATGTTTCCTCTGCATGTGACTCTCCTTAGGCACACTCTACGTCATTGATCACATTGCTCTGTGGCTGCATAATCTCCTTGATCAGAAAATTTGGGACACAACAGAGTTACATGATGTTACAGTATAGGTTCTCCTATGTCCTGAGTCTTCACTGAACTTGAAAGGCTATGGTCAAAATGTTGGCTGTCCTTGCAGCCCTTCTATTTCTCTAATTTTTGGTCTACAAACTTAGGTTGTTAACCCTTCAGAAGAGAAGGTTATTATTAGCATACATCTTATGCAGTTGGGTTTAACTTCACTATCTGTCTGAATATCAAACATCTTAGGCATAACATGAAACAGTTATTTTCCATCAAGTATTGATATGTTAAACATTAATATGGAGATAAAAATTAAAAAATGAAAAATATTTAAAGAATATGAATAAACAATTACATATTTTATGTAGAAATTTAGAAATCTAACCATATACAGCATTGTAGCAGGACAGTTTTGTGACTTTTTTTTCTTTTTCTTGTGTCTTTTTTTTCATTTATTACCCATTTAAAAAAAAACAAACTTTTACTTGTGAGACAGTATGGTAATAATTGGTATGTCATGACAAGAAGTACATACTTAGAGGACCAGAATGACAGGCATTCCAAGCATGACCCTTCTATTACACATTGCTATCTTCAGTGCAGTTGCTTGGTTCACAGGTATCAGCATGTATAGTTAGTCAGAGAAGTGGTGCTTTTGGAAGGTGATGGAATCAAGGGAGAGTTATACTTATCAATAGGTCCATCCACTAATGAATTTGGCAGTTGAATATGCTGTTAGAAGACGAAAGCTGCTCAGAAGAGGAAGTCACTGGGGATGTGATCTGGAAGGTTAGATCTGCCTTCACAGCTCACGCCTTATCTCCGTTTTCTGGTTCAGTGGTGTGAACAACTTTCCTCTGTGCCTTTCACCATACTCATTCTGGGCCTTGGAGCCAATTACCATGGATTGAAAATTTCTCTTTGAGTGGGTGTTAGATATCATGTTCCAGAGACAGAAAAGTGATTAAGACAGATTTTGGTACCAGAGGGAAGTGGGTCTTGCTATGTCCATACCTGACTGCATGGTTTAGAAGCCTTTGAAAATTGTTTGTGGGAAGAATTTAGAAAGGTTTGGTGATGTCCGCTAGAGTTTTAGAATGGATTAAACTGAGCTTCATGGGAACTTTTGATCTGTTCTTAGAAGCTGATAGAACTGTAGATGGTAAAGGAAGTTTCAGTTGGAAACACTGATTCCATTGATAATTGGTTTCAAGATGATGTGTGCTATGCTCTAGCAGAAACATTTTTTAAGTTTTGCCCATGCCCTGAGATTTTTATGAAAGGCTGAGCTTAAAGGTGGTAGGCTAATTAATAATCTGAGAGAGAAAAATTTCAAGGCAGTCCAATAATTAGGCTGTGACATGGGCAATACTTGATGCTATTAGATTTATTATAAGAATCAGATGCAAACAGTGGTTTGAAAAATGTATAGTTTAAGATCACTAAAATGGTGGAGTGGTAAGCACCAGGGAAGAAGCCTCTCTAAGCGTTGCCATCCAGGTACTGGAATATAGCAATGTGAGGAAGACAAGAGGAATGTGTGTTCCCTGGACCCCAGCAGGGTCTGAAATGTGAATTGAAGCTCATGGAGAGAGTGAAGAGAAAAACTTCAATGAAGAAGAAGGAGGTCGTTGCAGCACCTTCTGCCTAGGAAGGGACTCACTGCTCAATAGGAGTGATTCAAACATGCAGACACAGGGTGACTGCTGGCAACCCTTAGCAATCTCTAGGGAGAGACACAGCAGTTGAAGGGAACAATGGAAGTGAAAGACTGTGCTTGTTGGCAGTGAGTGCTGAGGACTCAGTTGTCTCACAAGAGACAATGATTGTGTGGGGGTCATGTTGGAGAGGAGTCAGCTGAGCTGTATAACAAGAAATGCTACAAAAGTTTATTGAAAATTAAAAAAGTGGGTCTGCCAGATAGCTCAGTGGACTAAAGCACCTGCTTAAACCGAGCACAGAGGCCTGGGTTTAATCCATGGCCTGCGGTGCCATCCCTGCCCCTGGGGCACGCTGAGATGGTGATTGTGACTGGACGTGGTGTTGCGTGCCTGTAACCTCAGCGGTTGGGAGGCTGAAAACAGGAGGATCACCACGAGTCCGATCTACATAGTGGGACCCTGTAGACCCTGTGGACCCTGCCCTAAATACATTAAAAAAGAAAAGAAAAGAAAAGAAAAAAAGAAAAGAAAAGAAAAGAAAAGAAGAACAGTTTACTGCTACAAATGGTAGCCAGAAAGGTTCTGGGACAAGTTCTGGCATCATTGAGGGTAGGGCTACAAGGCTGTAGAAAAATAGACAAGTATGTTTATCATGAAAAATTAAGTAAGGCCTACATTGTTTGCACTGGTCCAGCACTGGTGACAGAGGAGGAGAGGGCAGGATAATGAGAAGCAGGAACAGCTTTACAGGTTGAAGCGGTCAGCAGGAAGCTGTTGTTGCTTCTGAACCTAAATTTTTATAAGAACTCAAAATATCACTATCAAGTCTGACTGCTGTTTGTTTATTTGTTTGTTTTGTGATACTGGGGATCAAACTCTGGGCCTTATGCATGCTAGGCAAGCACTGTACCACTGAGCTATATCCCCTAGCGTCTGATCACATGTCTGCATTTCTTTCTATTTTTCAATAACTTTAGATAAAATGGAGGCTTCTCGCTTGTCATGTTTTTCTTGAAGGAGTGCTTTACAGATGTGGAAAGAGCCAAAGGTGCGAATAAGTTTGGTTTTGAAACTCATTGAAGCTGTCCTTGTGTGAGAGCCCAGCAGTGCACATGCGCGGCCTGCGCGGTCTCCTTAATCCTCAGTACAGGACAGCAGCAGGGTCACTTCTACTCAGCCCCGTGCCTTCGCCTGCTCCGCGGGCTCCTTCTGATCCCCAGACGTCTCTCTGGGAAAGTGCTACAGCCCACAGCAGCATGGAGATGTCTGCCTTTGTGGCCCGACACCTTTCCCAGATGGTTTTGAGTGAGCACATGGCCAGGAGGTTCTAGTGTCACAAAGTCACCCTGAGGTTCCCGCTCATCAGCTGTTAATGAGGGTCAGTGTTACCCTCACATACGTCACGTATGTCACAGCCTCCGCTGGAGTGCTGCAGCCCTTGAATTCAAGACACATTTAGCATTTTCCTAAGTCCAGAACTCTGCTGGAGTCTTGAGATCCTGAAGCCAGTGCTAGATGCACGTCAGCCCACAGGCTTTTTATCCTGTTAGAGAAAAGCTTGGAGTTAAAATAACTCCATAAAAGACACCGAACTTTTCCCTTGGGGTGAAACCCAACTCTTGGCTTTCCGTCTGAAAAGGCTGAGCTTGCACCATTGTACCCAGAAGGTACAGACAGCCACCATGTCAGCATTTCTGCTGGCCACAGAGGCAAGGAGTAGGAGCTGTGGGAGAGGACGGGCTTCCAACCCATCATCTTGGAAATGGCCTGTGTGTCCATCAGCAGCGTAACTAAAGACAATGTGGTGTTTCCACACAGCGGAGTGCCACTCTGTCAGAAATAACGATAAACTTGATTCATTTGTAGGAAAATAGATGCAACTTGAAGCCATAACATTAATTGACATAAACCACACACAAGCTTAAATATCATGTGATTTCTCTTAGATGAGAGACTAAAAACATAAACAAAAGGCAAAATGAAGGTAGGTAATAGGAAGTAGGGAGAACTCTTTCTTAGATGAGAAGAGAACCAAGACATGGAGGGAGGGTGAGAGAGTGGAGAGGGGAGGAAGCAAGGAGTTAAGATGTATTATATGCATCTACCAACTGCATAAAGAATGTAAGCACTGTGTACTACAAACATACAATAAAGTTTTTTTTTTTTTTTTTTTAAAGCCATACAAGGTACAAAGACTACAAGTTAACAGAGTCATGTCTGGAGATTCTAGACTTGAAAGTTCGGAATTACTGAGCCCAAGCTTAGCAAAGTTCTGAAATAAAGATCCCAATGCCCTCTTTCTAACTGATTTGGTCCCCTTAGGAAAGCGGGTAGTTATGAGAAAGCACCTGTACTATTTGGCATGGGGGTGGGATCCAGTTCTTTTGAGTGATGTAAGTTATGACTTTTCCATGTGGGACTAAATTAGCTTAGAAAGATCCCTTTGAAAACATAATTAGAAGGTAGTGGGCCAGCTCAGTGGGAGATAGAGCCTTGTCTACCGTACCCAAGGTCTTGTCCTCTAGTATTAACCACCAGCATTATGGACTTCCTGGCTTCTTCAAGCAGTCATAAATTGTCCTTAAGGTGTAGCTTGTCTCTTTCAGCCTTACTCACTGTTATGGTTTGTG
This sequence comes from Octodon degus, assembly GCF_000260255.1. Classification (NCBI taxonomy): domain Eukaryota; kingdom Metazoa; phylum Chordata; class Mammalia; order Rodentia; family Octodontidae; genus Octodon; species Octodon degus. Next base: position 6,694,317 of record NW_004524691.1, on the reverse strand, counting down.
TCTAGTTGTTCCCCCAAAGCCTTATGCAGTCATGGGGTGGGGACTTCCAGAGTTTGAGATTAATTCATGATTAAGCCTGGGATTACGGGTCTTAGTACTGCTGGGATCATGGGTGTGAGTGGTACACCCAGTCTGGGTCATATAGCTTGAATGCTACTTAAGGGAGACAGCCTTCCTCTCTATAGCCATTTGCTGCTACTCCTTTTGCTCTCTGCTTTTTGCCACCACCATGAAAGGTTTCTCTCTGCCATGTGGCACTCTGCCTTGGAGCATCTGAGTATGGACTAAAACCTCCAGTAACTGTGAGCTACATAAACCTTTTCTTCCTTCATTTTGGGTGTTGAGTATTTGTCCCAGCAATGAGAGAAGAATAACTGAGACACTCACCTACTTCAATTGGGCCAACCTGCCCTCATCCACTTTGTCCTTTCTTCTGGCCTACCCTCGTGGTCATAATCATTTTATCTTACCTATCAGATTTAAGATACTAATATTATCCTTTGAACTTTATGCTTTTGACCTTACTTTCCTGGGTTTTGTGGTTGGATATTGCTAGCAGTTGAACCTGGGGACCTCATGCATGCCAGACAAACACTCTACCACTGCGCTGTATCATTAGCTGTTCATCTGGTATGGAACACTTGGTTTACCCATTTGTCCTGAATGTCCTGGCCTTCATTCTTACCTCTAAACACCTAGCTTTCCAGAAGCCACACCCTCCCACTTTTGCTTTTATGAACCTGCCTGTCTTCACTCACTCCAACTAAAACTCCTGCCTTCATTCACCAGTCTTAACCTAGCTGTCACACTTGGCCTTATACCCATAATATGATCACCCTGGCCTCATCATTACTGCCTTAATCTCTTAGGCTTAACCTTAGTTTTACATAGGTGCCTTACATCATGGCCTGGGATAGGCTGTACCTGCCTGGCCTTATCCCAGGGCTTTATGTATGTAGGCTTTGGTCTTGAGACCTGGTGTTAACTGTGTAACTGTATTTAGCTGCCCTCAACTTCCTGGACTTACTGCCTGGCTGTGCACCCCTGACCTTATTTAATTTGTGACTCATTCATCCTTTCTTAACAGCCCAAGCATAATACACTGGCCTTTCCCTGCTGGGTGCTCCAATGTGCCTCTTCAATCTCTTGGCTTCCTCTGGCCAGAATTTAGCCCCTTGGCTGTATCCCAGCACTCTTACCCCATGTCCTTACTACACTCATCTTTCTCATCTCTGGGCTTTTGCCTTGCCACCTAGTGCCAACCTCCTAGCTTCATTCAGCTGCCTCACCCCTTTGCCAGATGCACTTTGTCCTCTTCCTCTAGTTTTAGTTCCTAGCCTTATCTACCAGGCCTTATTTTCCTGGCTTCTGCTATCAAAATGGCCTTCATCACATGAATTTAGCTTTGGCTTATTAGCTCAGCTCTTGCAAGCTAATAGAGCAAAGGTTTATTTTGGCTCACATTTTGTAGAGGTATTGACTGGCTCCAAGGCAGGGTGACACGTGGCAAGAGTTGATTGTGGTACAAAACAGCAAAAGGAGAGAGAGAGAGAGAGAGAGAGAGAGAGAGAGAGAGAGAGAGATCATTCCATCCTTTACAGTATATGCAGGGTACCTGTCCTAGGGCAGAAACAGCACTCACATCGTAATCCCAGCACTGGGCCATGAATTAATCACAAACACTAGATTCAGCTGCCTCTGAAAGACCTCATGACTGAGCAAGACCTTGGCGGGACAGCCAGCCACAAACCATAACACCACTGAATAATCAGATCTTGTAGTGGTGAAGTTCAGAAAGAACTAATGAAGTATAGTAAGAAATTATTTAGGTTTTCCCTGGAAGAGAAAGTTACCATTGCTCATGCAATTCCAATTTGTGGTCAACTGTAACGCCTTACTGAAGTCTTACCCAGCCACATCTAAGTGTAGCCAACCATTTTCCCATCCCAAACCAAATACTTCCTTATCTTTGTCGCTCATTGCTGTCCACCTTTACAAAGGTCTGCTAACTATTGACATTAGCTCCACTTTGTTTCAGGCTGGGACCTAATTAGAACAGAAAATACAGAGACCCTAAACTTTCTTTTCTTTTTTTTTTCTTTTTATTTTTTTTCTTTTTTTTTTTTTAGCACTGTGTAGTTTTATTAACCATTCAGGTACAGTAGCATCTGGTAAGATTGGGACAGAATTGGGATTGAAAAATGAACAGATATTCAGGATCTAACAACTTGAAAGAAGCCACTACATACTTTTTCACAAACATGTTTTCACAGAGTCAATACAGCACTAGCCATTAGCTCAGTACACCAAGTGTACTGAAGTAGAAAAAATGCAGCAAGAAAAATAGCTACATCAGAAAGACCAGCACTTCAGAAAAAAAGTGAAACAATTTCAGTTTCTCCCCTTTAGCCCCTAAAACAACATCTTACAATTTGGATCTACCTATACAGTCCTACCTCAGCTTCTAGAATATTTGTCAGGAGGGAAAAAATAAAATGACACTGGCCAGTCCAGTCTTTGGATATTTAGGGAGGGCAGGGGGAGAAAGGCAGTTCTCAGAACAAATTAGTCAGTTTCTGTTTCATCGGCAGGATCTTTGGATTCTTCGTTCTTCCAAACTTCTTCAGTGTGTTTATCCTTCTCTCACAAATGCTCCAGTTTGGCAGCCATTTGTGCCTCTCTGTTCTCTTTGTCAGCTTCCATCTGGTGGAGACCCTAAACTTTCCATTCATGCCTGAAAAACAAGAAGACAGCACCAGTCCCCACCCACTCAGGAAGTTTAGTGTTACATGAGATCAATTAAAACTGCATGGAATCCAGAGGTTGGGTGCATACCTATACTTCTAGCATGCTGAGATGCTGCCCAGGTTTAAGCCCAGGCTCAGTAACTTAGTGACTTAATGAGACCCTTTCTTAAAATTAAAAAAAAAAAATTAAAAAGCCTTTAATATAGCTTAGTACAAAGGTTCTGGGTTCAATTCCCAGTACTGCATTAAAGAAAAAAATAAAATACTGCATGAAGGCCAAGTGTGGAGCATGTTTCCAGCCCCAGCTACTCTGAAAGCTGAAACAAGATTTTTTGACTCAAGAGTTCCAGACCAGCTTGGGCAACATAGCATAGCAGGACCTCATCTTGAGAAAAAACAGAAGCTGCCTGTGGAAGGACAGACACCTGAATCTGACTAAGATTCAAGGACCCTGGGGATGCAGGACTTCCAGCAGTCAACCAGGCAGGCCCCAGTGTAGCTGTTAAGGGTCATCTGGCCAAAGGGAGCTGCTAATAGCAACATCATCCAAGATACGTGTCTGCTAATGCAGGTGTCATTATCACTATTTGTGAGGGACATAAGCCAGCCTGTGGGTCACTACCTCTTGGCAATGGTCCTGGTTTCTGCATTTGATTCTCGTCTCTCCTGAGCATGGAGCTAGCCTGCCAGATGGTACTACTGTGCCTGCACTAGGTCTCATCATGAAAACCTCTGTCTATTGGACTCCAGCAATCCTGTGTGGACCTCAAGGGGTCTGAGGTTCACCTCTGTTACTCTGTCCATGACTCACTGCACTTGCCCAGCATTCGTGAAACCCTGGCTTCAATCCCCAGCACTGCAGGAAAAGAAGAAAAAAGTACAAGGCCATGCGCAACAAATTCCATCAATTTTTTAGTATAAGATAAAACTAAAAATACAGAGTCCACCAAAAAGAAATGTATAGAATTTCAGGAAAACAAAAACTTGTATAAATATTTTAATACTAAATTTATTGAGACACCATGAGATTAGTACACATTATCTTTGGCCTCTTCAGTTATGTGAGGTACACAAAAAAGTGGCTTCCAGACATTTAGTACAGTGAACTACTGGTGGGTATCCTGCGTCACTGAGATTGCTACACACATGTTTTGCAATTTCTTCTCTGAGGGATGGCAGTGTAGTGTGTTTTCTGCTATATACAACATATTTTAGGGTGCCCCTTAGGAGGGTAACACCATCTGTTAAAAAAGATCATACTATTTTTTTCCTTGGAGAATGTATACAGGTTTTTGGTAGACTGTCAATTCAATTATAGTTTTGTGACTTTTAAATATGAATCATTCTTATAGATTGCATTTAGTTAATGTTACAAAATCCCCACCGTACAATCACAAAAATTGAACCACCTGGAACTGTCTTCCTTAGAGGTAGGAATCTGTAGGAACTTGGTAATAAATTCAAAAGATAAATTGGTTTACTTTTAAAAAATATACCATTAATTTTAAGTAAGTGTACTGGACATTTTTTTCTATGAATTTTTTATATTCAAGGTAACAAACTTATGCCTCCGTAAGGAAACATTGAAGTGGTAAATATATGTAAACCAATAGCAACTATAATCAACCTTGATTTTTTTTTTTTTTTTTTACAGAACTGGGGATTGAACTCAGGCCCTTGCGCTTGCCAGGG
>NW_004524691.1:6687185-6689023 GCF_000260255.1 Octodon degus | reverse complement strand
GACAAACCTGGCATCACAACTGGCATGCTTAGCTACTCCCTGTCCTGGAATCATTTCCTTGGCAACTCTGCTTCCAAGAGCTCGATGCAGAGTCAAATGAAACCTAACAAGTATGTCTACTATGCTCTTGCTGCAGCCTGGAAATCTAGGAAGAGAGCCAGCCTACCCAGGGCTTCCTTTATAAGCATACTGTTATGTATTGAAGTAGCCTTGTCTTCCTATCCCTACCACTGGGCTGGGCACAAATGCCAAACAATGCCAAATCCCTTGCACTATTTATAGTCCCTGGAGTACAGGTACAATTGGTATGTGGATCTCCTCTCATCCAGGAGGAGTTTATATTTGTAATCCCAAGAGATTCAGAGATCTTCTAGGGTGGGTTCAGAGAACCTCTGTTTTTCTTATCTTTGACTCAAGTAGGCCTTAGGATGAAGGTCAGGGGATTGGCCTGGGGCATTGTCCAGGCTCAGGTGAGTACAGAGGAGTGGTCTCTTGGACTGTAATGTATTATCTATGTATTTTCTACTCTTGGCCAGATGGAATTAAAACTTACTCAACAGGGAGACACAAGTAAGTACAGACCCATCCAGAGTCTTGAACAAAGTTTTCACATGCACACACCCCCTGTGAGAAGACCAGGCATGAGGCTCAGGGGAGAGAACTGGCTTCAGGGAGACACTGAGGAGGTTATCTCCATAAATCATGCACATCTTTGGTTCCTAATCACTTTAGATAAGGAGAGATCCTTGCAATTGCTCTTTTAATCCTCTGTTCTCTCTTCCTCATTACCTCTCACTGTCAGAATCAAAGGCACAAGCTCGATTTGCCTAATGCCAAGGCTCTCCTTTTTGCATGACTGGGAACTTTTCTAAGCTACACAGATTGAAAGGATATCTAGTGAGAACTGATACTACCTGTGGAACTGTGGGGTCTGTGTACACAAATGGAGAAAGCCATTTGATTTTCTTCTTTTCCTCCTCCCTCTTACCTACACACACACACACACACACACACACACACACACACACACACAAACATGGACATAGACACATGCATACACTCCTTATTTCTTTTCTTACCCTTTCTACTATCCTGCTCTGAAGCTTCCATCTGTTAGGAAACTCAAGTCCTTTAGCTTTCTCTGGTGTTATTTAGCAGGAAAAGACAGGAAGCTAGAGGTTAGAAGGAGTAGAGTGGGAGGTCTGAGTTTTCTTGTGGCTCTAGAGGACACTGAAGCCAACAAAACAGTGAACAACAGTGGCAGGGGAATGGCCACATGTGTGTTTAGTAGAAAGAATAAAGGAGAAAGCATTCTGCTAGTTGGGCAGGGGCTTTTCATAAGGTGGACACTGTAAGTTTTTAAGTCCAGAGGCCTTTTATACAGTTTTTGGTAGTGGTACAATCATTAACTCAAACTATACACTTCTCGCTGTTCTATGCTTGTTTTGGTATCCTTAAAGTGTTGTTTGCCTTGAGTTTATCTTCCTATATAAAATAGTAGATACTTTTAAAGTTACTATACAGAAGTATCTCCAGACTTCTAAATTCTCCACGAGTTCTTTGGGTTAGGTTTCTCAGCACAGTACGGAGACAGGAAAGGGGCTGGTGAGATAGCTCAATGGACTAAGTGCCTGCTTAGGCAAGCACAGGGACCGGGATTCAACACCTGGCACTACATGCCAGTATGCTGAGCAGGCCACCGAGACTGGGTGTGGTGGTATGTACCTATTATCCCAGTGCTGGGGAGGCTGAAAAACAGGAGGATCGTCCTGGGCCTGCTGTGTTGGCTCCATCCCCCGGGTGTGCTGAGACAGCAATTGAGACTGGATGGTGGCATG
>NW_004524691.1:6672430-6685993 GCF_000260255.1 Octodon degus | reverse complement strand
TGTTGTTCGTTATCATTCTACAGGGATTTAACTACTGGAACATCCATGGTTGATAAGAAATAACAGTTCTCTGGTTACACTTTATATTTCAAGGTGCTTAAAACTCATAGAATTTTAATAATTAAGTGTATTGCTCCCAACTAAGTATACTCAGGTTGACCCACGGTCACCTGAGGACATGACCCTCATTAACTCACACTGCAGTTCTCAATCTGCTCCTCCTGACAATCATGCCAAGCTAGAAAGATATATCTAAGCCCTCAAACTCCATAGGGAAACTTACTTAATCTGGCTTTCTGTGTCTTCAATAATAGAGGCCAAAATTAACTATACACAAGTGCCAGCTTTTGCCTGTGGCACTCGGGCCTCCCATCAAAGCAGGACCTTACTAAGATGATGGTAAGCCTAAACAAAATGGTGCCACCCAATCGTCCTCCTGGACCATGTTTCAAGTGCAGGGAAGAAGGATACTGAGCATGAGCCTGCCCCAACCTGTGGCCACCACTGGGACCTTGTCCCTTCTACAAACTTGAAAGTCACTGGAAATGCAACTCCCCTGTCTGTCAGAGAGTGGGTAAGTCATCCAATTCCCTGCCCTCACCGCAGCCAGATCCATCATTAGTTGACCTGCTTGGTCTTTCCACTGAAGAGGAACAACAGAGCTCGGGGTCCACACTCGCCACTGAAGTATCTTTGTCAGAGCCCAGAGTCTTGTGGACATCTTAGGTAGGACACTCTTTTCTTGTTGACATGGAGGCCACATATAGTGTTCTTCTTGAGTTTTCAGGTCACTATATTAGATCTGTAGTCTCCATAGTGGGTATTGATGGCCAATCTGCATAACCCCTTGCCAGGCAGGTGCTTAGGCCGCCAAGCTATCTGCCAGGTCCTGAGCTATCTCCCCAGCCAAGCTTATATTAATTTCTCATTTTATTACTTGCCTTTCATGTTAGAGCTTTGATAAGAAACTGGCTATACAGATATTTAAGGGTTACAAAACTCACTTAAAACATGAGAGGGTGAAAACTGCCAGACTCAAGGTTTTCAATGAAACTTGAAAAAGAAAACCTTAAAGTTTCATAATATGAAGATTAATTTAGGTCAATATGTGTGTTTCTGTGTGCTAACTTTTGAGCTTATATTATCCTCCAAAAGTTATATTTAAATTGCTTTAGAGACAAGTGTGTACCCATGCTTTTAGGCCAAGCACCTTTTGTTCACATGGGTAATTTTAAATTGGTTGGTATGGTAAACAGAAAGATATTTTCAAAGTTGGTAATATGTTTGGCCCAAAACTATTAGTCAATCAAGAATATATTTATCTTTATTTAAAATTTTAAAATTTATTTATTTATTTGGTACAGGGCCTTGCTACGCAGCTCATAGCCATCATCCCATCTCAACCTCTCTAGCACTGGGATTACAGGCATATGCCACCATGCCCAGTGGCCAGCTCACAGTACTGGGTATTGAACCTGGGTACTTGCATTTACCAGGCAGGTACTTAGACTACTGAGATATCTGCCCAGCCCAAGATAAGATTTATCTTAAAAATTGGTATTATATGCAATCTCCATTGTTTTCTCTGTACAATAGCTTAGTTTTTAAAAAAATCCACGCATGGTCATATATGCAAAGGCTAAAGCAGGAGGATTGCCATGAATTTGAGGCCAGCCTGGGGTACCTGGAGAGCTCAAGGGCATCCCAGAATAATAGAGAGACTTCTGTCTCAAAAACCGAAAAGCCATAAAACAAACAAACAACAACAAAAACCTCTAACAAAACCCTCAGTTTTTCCTTAGTTAAAAATAATATATATAGTTTAAAATGCTAATTGTGGTATGCTTATTTCCAAAAGTAATCTATAGAAATTGTTAAAAATCAGTAAATAGGGCCAGTGAGATAGCTCAGTGGACTAAGTACCTGCTTAAGCAAGCACAGGGACCTGGGCTCAACCCCCTGGACCACAGGCCATGCTGGCTCCACCCTCAGGTGCACTGAGCCAGCCACTGAGACCGGGAGTGGTGGCTCATGCCTGTAATCCCAGTGATTTTTACTGAAAACAGGAGGATCACTACGAGTCTGAGCTGCCTGGTGAGACCTTGTACCAAATACATTAAAAAAAATTAGTAAGTAGATATAAATGACATAAATTCTTATAAATGTTTATAAAACTTCTGAATCATCAGTTGAGATATAAATTCAAGGTTTTTTGACTTAAAGTTTATAAAAACATATCTTGTTCTATTAAATGTGTTTTCATACTTTTATATGTTTAAGATTTCTTTAAGTTTAGTAAGTTAAAACTCACACACACACACACACACACACATATATTTCTATAGAAAAATAATACAAAATATTTCTCCTACATGGGAACTCTTAGGCCTGCACAATTACCAGGCAAAACTCCTCTCTGTAGCTAAAAATGCAGCAGCCTGAACCATTTTGCTTTTGGTTTCTCCACTGACGGTGGCTCCTCCAGATTTCTCCAGTCTTACTGAGCCCCATACCAACAAATATGAATAAAAGAAATTATTATTATTGAAAAAAATGAAAAAAGAAATTATTATTATAATTATATAATTAAATTGGCTATATTAAAAAGGTAGGGCTTTTATGTACAAAGCAATAAGATTTTCTTAAGATAAGAAAGTGCTTGCCAGATGTGGTGGCACATACCTGTAACCCCAGCACTTGGGAGGCTGAGGCAGGAGGATTGCTGTGATTTTAAGGCCAACCTTGGCTATAGCTTAAGGCCAGCCTAACCTGTATAGCAAGATGCAGTCTTAAAAAAAGTTACTGGCTAAAATTTCAAAAACTCAACAAAGAAACAAAAGTTTTATATTTTATCAAGATAATTTATTTGGAGTTTTCTGCTGGTAAGTTCTTGGTTACTTAAGAAGCTGAGTTTTAAGAAACTGAAAATTAAAGATTATTTTAATGTTGGCTTGTAAAATGTATTCAGTAATCCGTTGAGCACTGGTTAAACAACTATTGTCTTAGGCTATAGACCTACCTGGTGTCACAGCCTTTCCTCTTCTGAGCATGTACCGTAGGAGATGAAATCAGTGTCTTAGAGCCCTGCTAGCTCCTCATGCTCACTGCAGCCTGATGCACAATAGCCAAGGTGTGGAAATAGCCTAAGAGCCCTCGACGGGTAGAAATGGCTTACACACAGGAGTGCTGCTCAGGCTCCGAAGCAAAAGATCCAAAGGCCTGGTGTGTAATTCAGTGATGGACCACTCGTGCAGCCTGCGCAAGTTCCTGGGTTCAGGCTCAGGACCACAAAAAGGACAGAAGGGGGGAACTCATCATTTGCGACCACATAGTTAAACCTGGAAGATATTATGGCAAGTGAAGTAAGCCAAGCATCAGGAAAAAACCCTGCACAATCTTCCTTTTTGTGGAATCTATGAAAGTGAGAGTCCTAGAAAAACAGAGCAGAATGTGGTAATGAGGGAGCACAGGGTCTGTGGTGAATAGAAAATGTTGGTCACAGGGTACAAACCTCCGGTTGTAAGGTGAGTGATCTTTGGAGACCAAGTGTATGGCATGGTGACTTCAGTTAGCAATGCTGTGTGGTATACTGGGATATCAGAAAGATTAATGTTCCCGTGTTCTTACCAAACACACAGATTATGTTTGTATAAAGGTAATAGAACCCTTGATTTTACACTGAGCTACATCTTCAACCTTTTAAAAATTTTTTAAAAATTCATCTTGAGACAAGCTCTTGCTAAATTGCCATTACCAGGCTGGGCTTGAACTTGTGGTCCTCCTGCCTCAGTTTCCCGGATGCTGGAATTACAGGCATGCGCACAGTGCCTGGTTGTACATCATTTTTACTAGGACAATGGATGCCTCCACCTTACTGCTATATTTGCACAGTGTAGTGGGCTCACTTTAGCATCCTAAACTTTCAGATCTGACATCCTTTCCTGGATCTTGGCAACATCACCAGCCTCCAACTCCAATCTGGCAAAAGCAGTTTTGGTCTATTGTCCTCAGCTTCCCAGATAGGACAAATAGCTGAGTGGCTATTGAGGGGATTTTATCCTTTGCCACATCTAAAAACAGGAAATTCAGTACTTCCTTCCTATCTTTAATCATTTATAGCCATTATTAATAAAAATACACTCATGGTTTTATAAAACAAGAACCATGACATCACTTTAACCATTATGAAACCTATTTAAGTCCTTTCAAACATTATCATTATTTAGACTTTTTAAGAAACCAAAGGGAGTTATTTCATATAGCAACATCAAAGTGTTAGGGTACAATGTTCACAGTGATAGTTGAGGCATATGTCTAACTTGTAGGGTAGTACAAATTAGATATGAATAAAAACCCCCAAACAGACCCCAAAATAAATTATCTGGGTCAAAAACAAATATGTGCAGTTGTGCTCTTCCCATTTCGGTGTCTTTATGTAAAAGTAAGGACAAGTCATAGACACTGCCTCCCTGGTCATCAAAGAGTCTGGAATTCTTGTTTCCATTATACTATTTCCTGGCATCCAGGGAAAGAATGCGAGCCATAGAAACCTCAGGCATGGTGAACCTGTTGTTCTCTATCAGAATTGGGCATCCTCCTCCTTGGACTAGCCCTCAGAATTTCCAAAGCCATAGGCATCTTTTGTATACTTACAAGGTGACTGGTAGCTGGGGGCCCCCCGATGAGGGTTGGTCACAGGAAGTTATGCCATGCTTACAGCAGTGAAGGCGAACCTTTTAGAGATCAAGTGCCAACCTGCTATGTGTGCCCACTGATTTATTGCCAAGGGCCAACACAGCAATTAAACTTGAATATTGAGGTTGTACTTTAGAAAAAAACAAACCTCACACTTTGACATATGTTGTCTTACAAGAAAAATACAATAGCACATGTTCCACAGGTTCACCCCCACTGGCTTGGAAGGGGAGATCTTTCCACCACTCCCTCTCCAACCTCTAGGGTGGTTGAGTTGGTCACCGGTAGCTAATGATATAGAGTAAGGAATCATGCCTGTAAAAGGAAGCTTGAACCCCAACAGTGTTGAGTAGGATGAGCTTCTGGCCCAGAGAATATAGCCATGCGCAGGGTGGCCCACCCCAATTTGAGAGAGACAGAAGGCTCTTGATTTTTTTTTTTTTTTTTGACCGAGGATCGAACCTGGGACCTTGTGCTTGCAAGGCAGGTGCTTATGTCATTGAGGTATCTCGCTGGTCCAGAAGGTTCTTGAGAGCTGTACCCACACACCTCTGTATCTGACTACTCATCTTCATCCTTTATTGTATCTTACTAATAAACAGTAATTGTAAATAAAATGTTTCCAATGATCTGCAATCCATTCTAACAAATTAATTGAACTTGGGAAAGGGGTTGTAAGAATCTCAATTCATGACAGTTGCAGAAGTTCAGAAAGCTTAGACTTGTAACTGGTATCTGGAGTGGAGATCCAGTCTTGGGGGACTGAGCCTCGAGCCCATGAGATCTGACAGCCTCCACATGGAGACAGCACTGGAGTTGAATCGCATAGAGGAACACCCAGCTGTGCCCACTGGAGAATCCCCTGATCTCCTGCTTGATGTGTGGGGTGGCCCTCCTTCCCTCCCTCCCACCCTCCCTCCCTTCCTCCTTCATGCTGGGTCACAGCAGTATGAGGGCAGAGATGAGGAAAGTCCCCTTTGGCCTGCTGCTTCCTCTCTACCACCCCTATCATACAGAAGAGCCGTGTCTGGCAGTGAAAACTGTGCCCCATAAATTGTACTGGAAATAAAAATTTAAAAGCTTAATTAAAAAAAATGGGTCCTAAAAGATGACCCTGTCCCCTACCTGGTGGTTTCCTGATGCATGCAGATTGGTCCTAGCCCTCAAAACCTATGCTTCAAGGAAAGTCATACAGGAAAAACAGGTGGGATGTGGTGGTACAGTCCTGTAATCTCAGCACTCAGGAGGCTGGGGCAGGGGGACCACTATGAATTTAAGGATAATCTAAGCTATGCGGTGGGCTCAAGGCCAGCCTGAACTACATACTAAGACTCTGTTTGAAAAAATAAACATAAAGGAAGATATAAAAATGCATTTAAACAATGTATTTATCCTAAAGCAATCTTCTATAGTATTATTGTTCCGTTCTTTAGAAGACAACAGTGGTATCTTGTTGGTTCACAAATTTAATTCTTTCCATGATTCTGGTTGCAAACTGAATTGAACAAGAACTGAATCAAATTCAATGGTTAGGCTCGATGTTGACCTCATGAGGAAATCTGATCCATTTCTCATCCACAAGTACTATAAAGAATGCCAGTTTTTCTGATTGCTAGAGGTTAAATACCTGTATTCCACCTTTCCACAGGGACTGTGCTCCTCTCAGCCACTTGGTAGCGCCCCTCCCGAATGTCACCCTGTAACTTCGTGATGGAAGAACAGAGAGGGAAGCACGTTTACCCCAAGTGTCTTCCATTTGCTCTGGGCGCAGTCATGAACTCTCCAGGAATCTTCCGCAGCAGTTCCGACCTCAGCGTCAGATCAGTCCTCTCTTCACGTGGTTTAGTTTCCAGGCCCCGCTTTAGGACAGGCCCCAGGATTAGTGGAAGGGGAAATTGCGTACTGGGGCACTGTGAACGCGCTGTGGGCCAAGCTACAGGACCGAAAGAACAGGGTTGAGTCTTAAAAAGACTAATGTCTGCTTAGGCAAGCTTAGGCAGGTGCAGGGGACCGTGCTTTGATCCCGGCACCGCATGTCATCCCAGCCGCTCCCTCAGGGCGAGCTGAGCCGGCCAAACAAAAAAAGACTAATATTACATAAGTAAGGATTTTTTTTATTGTACACTTGTTGAAAAACGTGGAATATATTCAGAAATGTGCAGATACATTTTTTAAAAAGTGCAGATAAACTAATTATCGTTGAAATAAAACTATAGCCACGGTGATGCGAGATTTAAACTCAAGTGGGCCAACCTTGAGCGCCCAGGATCAGGGCACACACTGCCATCCGCTGGTGCAGATGAGGAACTGCAGCTCCGAGGTGTTAACAGCACATGGCCAAACCCACCCACGAAAGGGGTGCAGAGCAACAAGAGGGCAGCTTTTGTCCCACCCAGCGCCCTGGCTTCACTGTGCAGCCTAGAGAAGCCGCCAGGTCCACCCTGGGAGGCTGCAGGGCCTCGGTTCAGGTCACACCCAGCAGACACCGCAGTCCCAAGCTTCCTCTGTTGGTTCCGCCGGAGCCCCGAGAGCCCCAGGGGCGCCGCCTGTAGATCGACCGGTCTGTCGGCACCCCCAGCTCCTGTTCGCCTTTCCGCAGTACTCCGCATCCTGGGGGCTGTGCTCAGCCGCGCTCCACAAACCCCGCGTGCTACCGCAGATGTGCCCCGACAGGACACTCCGCGCTCCACTGGATGAGGACAGTGACTTTCACGCGCACCTGGGCGAGAGGGGCCTGCAAATCCAGGGACAAGAGTGGGAGCGCCCTGTGCCAACTCCCTGGCTAGTTCACCTGCCAGCTACCCGGGACATTTCCTTGTCCCTGCGCTCCATCACAGGAACCTAGTTAGTGACCCTAACCAACGCCAGAGCTTCTCTGAAGTAACGATTGCATGTTTGAGTACTTGCCAAACTCACCCGGAATCACAGTCTCCAGTGCAATAGCATCAGGAGGATCACTATGATCACTCCAGGTCCCCACGATGGGAGCTGGTGTCCTTATTAAGCACTTGGGAGAGGGAATTTAGTCTCCTTGTGGTTTCTGTCTTTCACCACATGAAGAGACTGACATATTGCCTTGATCCTGGACTTCTGATATTAGAAACAGAGAAATGTACTTCTGTTCTTCATAAATTACCTAGTCTTGGACTAAGTGCTTGCTTAGGCAACCGCTGGGACTGAGGTTTGATCCCGGGCACCACATGCTATGCCGGCCCGGCACGCTGTCAGCTGCTGAGTCCGGGCGCAGTGGTGCATGCCTGTAATTCCAGAACTGGGGAGGTTGAAAACAGGAGGATCACTATGAGTCCAAGCTGCATAGTGAGACACTGTACCAAATCAATCAATCAATCAATCAATCACTCAATCAATCTGGATATTTTCTTCTTGCACAAACAGATTAAGATAAAGGATCAGCACCATTTTGGAAGGGACAGAGCTCCCTGATTGGAGCAGTATATTCCTGTACTGTAACTGGAGGCTTTTCATTGGGAAACCACAGATGCTAGGGGGTTCCCTCATTTGCTTTCTGGGATCTGTAACTCCCACGAAGTTCTGTTCCAAATTTTGTATCCAACTGAAAGTGCTTAGAAGGAGAGAAGACAGCTTTTACCCCACTCAACAAGCTGTGTGCTTCCTCCACCTTCACCCCATGATAATGACAGATCAAATCAAAACGGGCTGCATATTAAATCACCCAAGAGTCCCCAAACTTAAAACACCTGGAGTTGTGTCTCCAGTCACTTAACCCAATGAGATAGGATGCCAGGCCTTATCACAGCAGCTTTTAAAGATCCACGGAGTTTCCAAAGTCTGGGAGCTGCTATTCACAATTACTAGCATAGTTCTGAAAATACTGAGTTAGTTCCAGATTAGAGAATGATTTTAGCAAAAGATGGTGAAATCAAACTTGCCTGACCCTGTATGCTGGCTCTTCAGCTGGCTGTAGGGAGGCTCCATGGGTTCACAGCCTTGCACGTTCCCATTTCCATTTCTCAGGTTGCTGCAGGAAGCCCTGTGACAACCACCTTGTGACATCTTCCTTTGCCATGCAAAGGCAGAAAAGCTGTAGCTCATGAGGTCCCTGTGGAGAGAGGGAGATGGAGACACCAGGAATCCCATTCTCTCCCATCAGATCTGAGTTGGAACTTGGATTCTCTTTGAAGGTTTCAGAACAGACACGAGTAGAGGCCACACTTAGGGGCTGAAAGGGAGCAGAACTGGTTGGAGGCAAGGTCACATGGGCTCAGGCCCAGCCCTGGAATTAACTGGCATAAATATGAGCGTGTGGGTATCACTATAGTATAATGTCTTTAATTTTTCTGAGAATGTATTCAGAGATACAGCCGGGTCAAATGGAATTTCTATTTTAGTTTTGTGAAGAATCTCCATACTGAATTCCATACTGGTTGTATCAGTTTACAGTCCCACCAACAATGAAGAAGAGTTTCTTCTACCCATCCCCTTCCCATCCTTGCCAGCCTTTGTTGTTTTTTATGATAGCTGTTCTGACTTGGGTAAGAAGGAATCTCCGAGTCATTTTGATGTGCATGTCCTTAGAGGCTAAGGATGATGAACATTTGTTATGTACTCATTGGCTATAGTTTTTCTTTCTTTTCCTTTTGTAAAGTATTGACTCAATTCACTTGCCCATTTTTGATTGAATGGTTTTGGGGGGATAACTTTTTATGTTCTTTTTGTATATTCTAGATATTAGTCCTCTATCAAAAGAGTAGCTGGCAAAAATTTTCCATTCTATAGGTTGTCTTTTCACTTTTTTGATTATTTCCTTTTTTGTGCAGAAATCTTTTAATCTGGTGTAATACCATTTGTTTATTAGTGGTATTATTTCCTGCCCTAATAGAGTTCTGTTCAGCAGGTCCTCTCTGCCTGCTTCTGTGGCTTCAAGTGTTTTCCACTTCAATTTAAATTGGACAACAATTTAAATTGTTATCTTCCAGCAGTTTTGAGGTTTCAGGTTTTACAAGTAGATCTTTGATCTTTGATCCTTTTTGTATAGAGTGAGGGATATGTATCTAGTTTCAACTTTCTGCATATAGATAAATAACTTTTCCAGCACCATTTTTAAAGAGGCTATATTTTCTCTGATGTATTTTTTTTAGCTTCTTTGTCAATGATTGTAACGGTGTAATCTGGGTCAGTGTCTCACTAAATCAAAGCATGATGTCTAGGACAAAGGAAGAAGACAGCAGGAATGTTTGTTAAGATGAGGAAAATAACACCCAGTAGTCAGGAAAGTGCCCAAAGTGGTTGTCATGAAGACTCATTGTCTAGAAGTTTTTATACTAAAAATGATCATGAATCAGATAACTCTGAGTTAAACTAAGGTCATCTAAACCAAGTTTGCCTAAACCAGAAGTGGGTCTATTAAGAGTTGAGAGAGACAGCAAGCATGTGTTTGTAAGGTGCTTCTTGGCCACTACCTGATCTATGTGGTTCATTAGAAGAGCAAAGTGTTACCTTTCCAGACAAGCACGAGCATAGGTTGTTATAGTGGTCATCCATCACTGCTTGTTTTATCCCTGAACTTAATTGTCCATCTGGTTCTTGTTAACTCTTGACCTCAGCGTCCTGTTTAGGGCTGGTGATCCTAATTGTACCTCGGGCAGAGAACCACTCTAGTTGCCTGCTATCTTCTAACTTGCCTGTCTGTAATACAATTAGAATGCTGGAGGTGCGTAGAGTTCTTTGTGTCTTCTGCTCTATCCCACTGGTCCACATATCACCTTTTGTGCCAGTATCATACTGCTTTTGCTACTATAGCTTTGATTCTGGTACTGAAATTCTTCTCCCTTTTATCTCTTTGCTCAGGGTTGTTTTGGCTATTCTGGATGTCTTCTGGTTCTATATTCTTCAATCTTCAAAATTTTCAAAAAGGAAACATGTGAGGTGGGGAAAAATCCAAATGTTAGATTCTTAGCAATGAATTGTTGTCCATAAGTGATAAAATGAGGTGTCAGGAGCCTGGGAGAAGGATAGGGAGTACCCTTCTCACCTCTTGTTCCATCCAATATCAACATGGGCATTGCACTGCCTGTGCATCCTTAGTTGAAACTGCATCTGATACGTGCTACTGCACTATGGCATTGCCAACTAAAAATGGTGAAAATCAGTGGACTTAGAAGGCAATATTTCTTGTGGGTTATTGGTTTGTGTTGGTAAGTACATGATTCTGTTTCTAACAGAATAGTAGCAATAGATAGAATAAACTAGATTCAAAAACATAGTATGATTCCATGAGTATTTTATTTTTTAAAGAGAATACAAAATAGTAATAATAAAAAATTTAAAGTGATACAGAATTTCACTAAGCAGAATAAGAGGAACTTGACTTTGTTGTGTTGCATAGTGTTGTCTTCAACTTAGTTGCTTACTAGCTATATGCGTGCAACATTGGAAAAAAGAAAATAAGTTTTAGGAACTTAAGAAGAGAGAGGAAAAAAATTAAGCATTAACTGCTCCTTTCCTTAGACCAGCAGAAATCCACAGTACAGTTACTCAAGTCATGCTGCATACACACATAGGTATATCTCTTCCCCCCCCCTCCTGTCCTCTGCATCTCAGTAATTCCTTCCTTTTGAACAGATTCATTCCCTTTCACAATATGCATTGTTCCTTTCAGATTTCATTTCTTCCTTCAGGTTCTTACCCTAGTGAGACAACACGATGTTTGCATGTGCAAGTCTGATGTATTTCCCTTAAGAGTATTCCAGGAATATTCTGTGGAATGCACCAGAAAATTGCATAACAGAGTAAAACTCGGCTCTCTTACTGTCCTCATTTTTATTCAGTAAGTTACTGTCAGTGTATTGTACTAACAGTTGGACATGGAGAGGGACATGGATAAAGCTGGAAAAATTTTGAGACACATCAATTAGGTTTGCTGTTTGATTTTTTGGGGGAAATATTAGGGCTTGTACCCTGGGCTACTCGACCACTGAACTACATTCTCAGTCTTTCCATTTTTTTTTTTTTTTTTTTAATTTTGAGAACAGATCTTGCTAAATTGCCCAGGTGCAACTCACATTTGTGATTTTTCAGACTCAGCCTCCTTCCATGCTGGAATTACAGGTTTATGCTACCACACCCTGCTGACTTTGTTTGGCAGTACTGGGGATCAAGCCCAGAGCCTTGTGCAATCTAAGCCAGTGCTCTACCACTGAGCTCTGCTGTCTAAATTCTGTGTGTGTGTGTGTGTGTGTGTGTGTGTGTGTGTGTGTGTGTGTGTGTGTGTAGTTCTGGGGATTGAACTCAGGCCCTTGTGCTTGCCAGGGAAGGACTATTCCACTGAGCCATCTCCCCGGCCCCTCTGAAAAGAAAGTTTCTTTTCATTATAAATGGCTATAAAGGATTCAAGCATTGAATTTCTTTTGTTTTTAGATGGAGCAAAAATGAAAACAAAACAAAACAAAATAAAACAACAACAAAAACCCCTTCTCACTCCCCCTGGCTGGGAAGCTGGGGAGAATGCATAAAAATTGCCTTTACCAGCCTGGAGTTGGAAGTTAGTGATATTGCCGAGGGGAAAGGACAGAAGATCTTGCAATCTATGTTAGCATGTTGAGTAAGAGGCAAAAAAGGAGCAGGGTGATGCTAGAGCCTACAATTCACACAACTGCTTGGAAGCTCTCATTTCTGCTGAAGTCAAAGCTGTCCTGCAAGGTGAGCAGGAGAATTACCTTGATGAGTCATTTACTTGAAACCAAGCTGTGACTTTAGAAAAAGCCACCTTCTTACTTCTGAATGTGTGGCTTGGTTATTTGTAAGCTTCGGAGAATTTGCAAACGCAGCCGCATGTGCAGGGCTGCCACGGCTCAGTAATGATGACTCCTGCAGTGGAGTCGGGGAGGGCTGGAACCGCAGCTCCCTGCCAGTAGCTTTGTGCCGGTTAGTACGATCCTCTCCACTTCCCCGTGCCCCATGGATCCAAAACCTCTGTGTCTTGGGTTTGTGATGAGAATGAAAGGAGATGGCATGCCAAGCTGCAGGGGGGCATGAAGGCTCGGAAGGGGCAACTTAACTTGGATACTTGGACCTGACTGGTGGTGCTGAGCCTTCTGGGTCCCCTCTGGTGCTCAAGAAAGCAACTGGGTGACGCCATGAATGCAGGCGACAAAGAGCAG
Organism: Octodon degus; assembly: GCF_000260255.1. Lineage (NCBI taxonomy): Eukaryota > Metazoa > Chordata > Mammalia > Rodentia > Octodontidae > Octodon > Octodon degus. Next base: position 6,673,157 of record NW_004524691.1, on the reverse strand, counting down.
CAAGAAGATAACAGAGTGCAGAGACGGTAAAGGAAGGTATTTTTTCTGGTCTCAATCCAGAAATCACAGGGTTCCTCTATTGATTTTAAGTACGTGTGTGTTTGCACACGCGCGTGCCTGGACTTAGTACATTGTTATACCTAAGCTCAAACCAATTTAAAGCTTGGTTATCTATTGTTCCCATGATTAATAAATGCAGTGTTGCTTCTTAGAATCTTTGAGAGGGGTTTTTAGGTGAAGTTTTACTTAGATGATTTTTCCTCTGATCAGTGTGAACATTTATAAACACCCAGTCTGTTACAGCATTAGTCAAAGTGGTCCAGAGTACAGGTGGATGGCAGAACGCTTTTCTAGGCCCAGGATTCTATCCTCAGCGCAAAACCAAAACCAAAACCAAAATCAGCCGGAGCTCTGGACGCCTAGGAGAACAGGCTAGCCTCCTGGGCTCGAGGCTAGCCTTCCAGGAGCGTTCCTGAGGTCTGCTGCTTGCGGGTGCTTCCTGCAGAAATCTCAGTCCGGCAGGGGGGTGTATTCCTCCCACCATCTCCGGATGGTGGGGGCTCCTTTCGAGCGGAGGAGTTCAGTAACCTCTTCGGAGAGTCCCTTCAAGTGACACCCGCCCCGAAACCAGCAGGCCAAACGTTGCCTTTCCTGACTCTCATCCTTAGATCGCTGCTCAGGGAAGGGAAGAATGCTCAGCCGAACGTTTTGGCAGAGTCCCCGCCCC
>NW_004524691.1:6656889-6672330 GCF_000260255.1 Octodon degus | reverse complement strand
TGGATTGGATTCGCTCTTCGTAATTGGTAAAATTTGACGCAGGGAGAACATACAAGATTGTTATCTCCAGGCATCTTGCTTGTGGTAGTTAACATTTTGGATATGCTTCTAAAAATATATTTAAATAATCCATAAATTATAAATGATGGGAATAAAAACAATTCTGCTTTTTTTTTACAGAGCTCATGTGTCTTCTTTGTACTTCTATTTATTTGCAAGCCACTTTTTGTTTCTGTTTCTGAGCTTCAGGGTGCTAGGGGTCAGACAAGGGCAGGCCTTGTACACACCAGGAAAGTACTATGCCGCTGGCCACACCTCAAGTGCACAAGTGGCTTTTAAAAGCTCCCATTCTGTGATTGTTATCATTATGGCTCTGTGGGTGACAGCTGGCTTTGAGTTAAGTTCTCCAGGGCTTGCCCTGAGGCTGAGTGAGTATAAACCAGGTAAATTAGTCACCCAGTTAGCCTGCATGTTTGAGACAACAGGCCTTCACTACAAGAATAAGTAGAGGACCCCTCACCCAGTGGAATAGTTCCCTGACTGAGCATCTTTCTTGACAGGGACTTTTCTGCACATTGCGGTGCTTATGGAGTTAAGTGATTTTATCGATTTAGGGGGCAGTTTTCCTCCCCTGCTTCTTCCCATGGAAGCTAAAGAGGCCACTCTATTTGCTAATGTTCCCAGCAGTTGGGTGGGGGCACTGTCACATTCTTCAAGTCCTTCTTGGGGTGAAGTAGCAAGCTGCTGATCCCTGCTGAGGAAGCAGGGGTTTACCACCCGCACTGTGGGTTTTCAGGTGACAGCAGTCCTTGGCCCCCCTGCCCACGTAGAATGGTTGAGTGAGTTCTGCTAATGGCTCTCCTGCTGCTCATGTCAACAGGAGACTCTGATGAATTCTGGACATTTACATCCCATATTCTTGCGGCTTGTTGGCTGGGTCTGCTCCCCAGACCTTAGGTAGACTGAGGTCAAATATGTTCCCACCCTGGTGGACATCCCTTGTTAGGATCCCTGGGTCAGCCGGCTGCCTGTACTCTGCACAAGTTGTTAGTCCTGCTCGCTCTAACATCTGGCACAAGGTTGATATTTCAGATAGGAGGATGCTTCTTACATTTATAGCAGGATTTTCTCCTCTTCTTTTGTTCTCCTCTTCCTCTTCCTCCTCCTCCTCCTCCCTCTTCCTCCTCCTAATTTATTTATTTATTTATTTATTTATTTATTTGGTACAGGGTCTCACTATGCAGCTCAGACTAGTACAGGCATGCACCACAGTGCCTGGTTTCTGTGGCCAGCACTGTGCACTGTGCACCTGGCGTCCCAGGTCCTGCATGGCCTGTGGTACTGGGGATCAAACCTAGGTCCTTCTGCTTGCCAGGCATGTGCTTAGACTGCCAAGCTATCTCCCTAGCCCAGGATTTTTTTTTTCTTAATAAGTTTAGAAATAGAAAAGAATATTCTGTTACTTATGAGACCTGGTTTAAGTTTTTTTTTTTTTTTTTTAATTTCAATTTCCTTTAGCTGTGGAAGCCATTTGTGCAAAGAAATCTTACTTGGAACTGTCTACACTGGGAAAGCATTCAAAAGAAGAGCATCTTTGGTGGTGTTCTTTGAGGGGAAGGGGTTTTGAGGGGTCGCTAGGAGCCCTGCTGGACTCAACTTGCTTTGTGGAAATCAGTGAGCGGATTGCTGGAGTCTCTTGAAGCTATCGCGCAGCTGTGTGTTTCTTAGACTTCCGCATCCTAACCGGAAGGCAAGTGCCTTGCAATTCACTAGTGCGGAGTGTTTTGGCAGTGTGTTTCCTTTTGTTTTCAAGTGCTGGGGATTGAATCCAGGACTTTGTACACACGAGGCAAGACTCTACCGCTGAGCTACACTCCCAGTCCAACACATTTTTGAGTGATAATCACATAACTCCAAACTATAGATATTAAAATCAACCTAATTAAAGTTGATTTTTTTTCTCTCTCTTTTTGGCTGAACCGGGGATTGAACTCAGGCCCCTGCACTTGCCAGGCAAGCGCTTATTCCAGTGAGGAAATCAACCTAATTAAGAAGCTTCTGTATTTTGAAAACTTTTCCTGTGACAAACATGTGTAGTTATTTTGAAGTGAGTGAGGAAACGTGGATTTTTAATTCATTAACCTTCTTTTGGTAATTAGAGCTAATTTCTTTTTAAGAGATTGAAGTCTTTCTTGTTTACATTTTGATTAGAAAAAGAAATGAAGATCACATGGGAGCCTATCATGGTTTCCTTCTCTCCTATTTTTTGAGTGCCAAGGGCTAGAAACACAAAAATAGAAGTGACACAACACGTGCCATATTTGTAGTTCTCCCAGCAGAATGGGGTGAGTGGAGGATCGTGCAGCACTCTGCCAATGTGGGGGTGGCTATGCTGAAAATACCCCCTGACTTGCAGTGATCCTAATATGCAAAGCAAAGACTGCGTGGTGGGGAACCGGCCCTGGGATGCAGGGCTGCAAAGCACAGCCGCTGCTGCCTCGACACATGATGCGTCAGGCTCCTGCTCTATTTGTGGTAAACACATAGAGCGCTACCTAGCAGGTGCAACAGCCAGGGCTACTGTAGTTTCTCAAAAAGATTCCATGGATATATTCTCTAATATCACACTGATGTCATCATTCTCATTCTCTTTGTCATTTTCTTTTTGTGGTACTTAGGATGGAACCCTAGGCCTTGTACATGTTAGGCAAATACTACCACTGAGCTACGTGTCTTAAGCCTTATGTTTATATTTTTAATAATCAAGCATAAAGATACATCAATAAGACTAAAGTATTTTTGTGTTCATTTGCACCAAATATATTTCAACCCAAAGTTAATGTACATTTAATTAAAACTTTTTAAAAAAAATTTTTGATGTTGCCCAGACTGACCCTCAATTATTGGGTGCCTGCCTCTGTTTCCCGAGTAACTGAGGCTACATGCACACATATGCCACTGTCCACAGTTTAAAAAATTAATTTAAAATATTTCAACACCAAAAAAAAAAAAAAAGCCAAATAGCTCAGCAGATTAAAGAGACTGGTTAGGCAGACACAGTGACCAGGGTTGGATCCGTAGTCTGCCCTGTTGGGCCCGCCCCCAGGGCACGCTGAGAAGGCAATTGAGACTGGGTGTGTGGTGCACGCCTATAATCCCAGCTTTTGGGAGGCTGAACACAGGCGGATCACTCCGAGCCCAATCTACGTAGTGAGACCCTGTAGATCCTGTAGATCCTGTCCTAAAAATACAAAATAAAATAAAATATTTCAGATACCTACAATTCAATTTTTGTAAAATATGGTTGAAGCTTTTTCTTATTTAAAAAATTACATGCACTGTGACTTAAGCCAGGGCTACGGTAACTGGAACTAAATGATTACTAGCACAAGGGCAGTTGAGTGGCTCTCAGTGACACAGGCAAGAGGACTCATGATGACTCTGGGTGCTGGCCACCCACAAAGCTGTTTGCTTCCCTGTCTGTTTCTATGTTTTTTTCCTCCTTGGTGTGTCTGGAGCCCTTTTGCAGCCCCTGATTGTCTGTTTCTCTCTTACCACATGTGGCCAAAGCAGCATTGTTCTGTCTCCACAGCTCTGCACTATAAAGGTTTTCTATTTCACTGCCTCCCCCCATGAAGTCATTCTTAGGTGTGAGAGAGACACTTCCACAGCTTTTCTTTTCTAATGAAGTAGTTTATTAGTCAAATGAATCTCTAAAGAGCTGTGACTGAAGAGTATTTCTTTGGAGGACTTGGTCTTGCTAAGCTATGCAGTTCCCCAGTTTTTGGTTTTGGAAGTCAAAGACCCTGGCTCTTTAATCTGTCCTTGCCCCAGGAGCCTGCTGACCACACTCAATAGGTTGAATGCACTGGACGATGACAAGTCAAGGGCATCAAGCCAAGAACCTAAGACCTTTGACAAGCCGACCTGAGCCCTGGCTAGGCACCAGCCCTGCTCTGTCTAGCCCTCATGAGGGCTTCCTGAAGGTGGTTCCACTATCTCAGAATCTCATGAAAGGAAACAGTAGTGAAGAGGGTTTTTACCAATCTGACAGGATTACCAATGCAAAAGACTAAAAATAGTGTTTAAGATTGGTTACACTATGTAGCTGGCGAGGTGCAGACTTGGGACTAAAGGGAAAAAATAGTAGAGTGCTTGCCATGCAGTGAGGAATGGAATTGGTTGTGGAGTCCTCTTTTGGGCTAGTCATGCTCTGGAGTGTACTTCATGGCGATTTCTAGAACCAACTAAAGTAACACCAAGTCCCTCTGTGGGGACCCAGTTGATGGAGGGGACCGATGCTTTGCCCTTCTTGTTTCTAGGCCTACAGTAGCAGGTGCCATCCAAGCCACAAGCTGTGTTTCTCTCAAGCCAGTGCTCCTGAGCCTCCAGTCACACTGGGAAGCACCTGCAGCTCTTTTGAGCTCTGGAGGAATCTCTGAGGAGGACACCTGCTGGATGTGGGACCGGGTGACTTCTGTGTGATGAGTGGCCAGCGGTGACACGACACGCTGAGCAGTGAGCAAGCTGGCCCTGTGGGAGGCATTGGGACTGCTGGCTCACGAGGATGAGGGTGGGCTCTGTGGGGGAGGAGCACGGGGAAATAGTTTTGATCTTACAGCCTTTCCCTTATGGAGCAATAGGATTATCAAAGTACTAAAATAACATGGCATTTGATAGAGATAATTTCTTTAAAAATTAGCATGGTTTAGAGAATTAAAAAGGTGGAATTTAATATTTAGTTCAAAAAGAAGAAATCTCTTACACCAGGAAGTCATATATGTGAAAGATTCCTTTTAAAACTGAAATTAAGGGAACTGGGAAATGGATGAGGACATTGTGGCCAGTTTTAGAAGTCATTTTGTTTAAATTTCATCATAGCTTTTAGTTTGCCCCAAAAATGAGTATTTTAACTCATTTTGAAATGATCAAAAAAAAAAAAAAGAAATGATCAATTACATTAGAAACATACAAGAATTATTTTCATTCCATTGCTTTATTATTCAACATTTACAAAATATGTTTCACATCCATTTGATAAAATAATTTAATAAATATAATATAAATAGATATAAATTAGCTCATATAACTTTATGAATAAAAATATTTCAATAAATATTTTCAAATAAATTATGCTTGAGTGTTTCTACAAACACTGGTATAGAAATAGCTTATCAGTTCTTGTTCTTCTAGTAAAGAGAAAGAAAGAAATTCAGGAAGGACATTTTTTCTCAGTGGCAATTTGTTCATAAGAACTTAAAAAATTCTTAAAAATAATAAATATTAAATGTAAATGTGAGAGTCACTTGTGTGGCCACAGCCCCATCAGATGGGGTACACTGATACAATAGAAGCAAGAGTCTTCTCTCAGGAGCTTCAGTATGACCGGGGCTCTCTCTCTCCCTCCCCAGTTCCTAACCCCCAGCTTATTAACATTTCCTTGGGTCAAATTTTATAAAAGGGACACTGAGGTTGGGAGGGACCTCAGCCTTTTAGGAAGAACTCAGGTAGCTCATCATCCTGTCGATGGTCACCGCACGAATTTTGAAAGCATGAAGGAGTATGCAGAGCTTGACTTTAGTTTTATAAAAATCTGGTTCTTCAAGGGAAGTTTCTTGTGGCACAGTCTCACTGTTGGCATTCAGGGCCTAGAAGAGCAAATAGGGCATGGAATATTCCAAAATGAAAACACTCACCTGTAAAATGAGTGAAGCCAATATGTGCTTCGGAGCCCGCAACCCAGGCCCTCCTCACCCTCCCAAACACACCCCAACTCTTATTCCAGCCAGGTGGGCCAGTAGAATCTGGGACAGAGAACACTTGTCTCCAAGCATGTGCATCATCTGTGAGCTCTGAAGAGACCCTTAAAGGGGCTTAGAAAAGTGTCAGCAGGAGTTGTGTTTTAGAAGGGCCCAATTCTGTCAAGGTGACATCTGCTATAATATCCAATTAATGTTTTATATATTAAAAAAGTCTCCGTCCTGCTGGAGATATAGCTCAGGGGCATGGTGTCTGCCTGGCAAGTGTGAGGTCCTGAATTCAATTCCCAGTAGCACGAAAAAAGTCCCACTACTTTTTAGAGCAGAGGTTATGAGTTGATCTGCTGTTAATCAGCGCCATCTATTAGTGACAGCCCCATTTACTGTAGAAACGTTGGTGTAAGAGAAATAACCTTGCAACAGACTTTCCCGAGTTTAGCCTTTTAATTTAAGAACATTATGAGATCTTTGGTTTGAATGATGATCAATAGTCTCACTTGCTTATCCCAAAAATCCTAGAAGAAAGGTAGGGGCTACAAAACCATGCCGTTTTCGAGAGGAGCACCCTGAGGCACAGTGGGGTGAACTGACAGGGGTCTAGTTGCCTGTTGACTGGGGAAATTGATTCCACTGCCCAAGTTACCCGAGTTATGGTCCTAAAAATGAAACATCAACTTGTCAACTACAAGTCTAGGCTTGGGAAGTTTCTTTGAAACGTGCACGAAGTTCACTGCCTTTCAAACAGGTAATATGGTACGGGCGTGCGCGTGCACACACATCTGCACAGAGAAGTAAAACAATGAACTAAAAAATGAATTGCTTTTCAGACAATGACTTCTGCCCCCATGTTTTCACCCTATGCCTCAGGCAGTAAGAAATTCACGCCATTGCTTCTGCCTGTTTGTATGTGCTGTACTAGCACATTACGCTATAGGGCCCAGAAAATTGCACAGCAAATTCCTGCCTCCCTCATTCTTATCTTTTGTTCACACTTTGGTTCAAATTGAGTCACAGTGAGGCCCTAGCCAGGCCTTTTTTCCTCTAGCCATATTTGCTGCTCCCTAAAGGTCAGTGAGAAGGTAAGTGCAGTAGGGTTCTTTAGTAGGAAAGGGACCCTAGGGGCTGGGGAGATGGCTCAGTGGAATAAGCGCTTCCCTGGAAAGAGACCCTGCCCTTAACAAGTGACTTAATCCTCTTCTGTTTTAGTTTTGTTCTCTGCAGAGACCTCTCATGGTTGTCGGGGGGAAATGACAGAAGAAAACGCCCGCAAGCATCTGCAAAGGGCCTCGTGCTCACCTTGTGGTCAATAGGGGGAAGGGTGGCTTCTTACTGTCCTGCCCACGTGTGTGCCTCCTGCAGAGCGCACCTTTTCTTTTGGGTCTTTCAAAAGGGGATGTTCAGGCCTCTCTTAATCCAGGAAGGAGTAATTTTATTCTCCTTCATCAAGGACCCTGGATGGCTACCTTCAGCACAAGAAAGTGCGCTCACTGATACAGTGAGGCCTTACCTGAATCAGCTCATCGATAGCTGAGAACATGGTTTGATCTAGAAAGATCTGGCTCTGAGGATCCATCAAAAGTTTTGCATTCAATGCCTTGAACTCCAGTTGGTACAGTTTCAAGTCCTCATAGATGCTATTAAGGCACAGGGCCTGAATTAAAAGACAAAATAGAAAAGAAAACATTGATATAGACTAAAAACATCACCCTCCATTGCATTTGAGCAAAATGTGGGTGTTTCTTACCATCATAAAAGAGGTCTTTCCAGAAGTTAGGCAACTCCCATTCTAGAGAAAGAATAATTAGACATCAATAACTTGAATTCATCACATGGGAGGAAACTTTTGTTTTTTTACTTACAGTTTTGAAAGAAGTATTCCCAGAAGCCAGGCAGCTCTCATTCTACAGAAAAAAAGCACATATCAAAGTTGTTAATTCCTTAACAATTAAAAACTATAATACAAATTGATATGTACACACAAAAAATTAAAAAGTATTGTTCTTATGTCTATTGAAAAACAAAATTTCATAACAAAATAATTAGAGAATAGCAATAGTTAATACATTGTGCATCATAATCTTAAAAGAATGGCCAAAATGTGTCTTGGCATACAAGTTATAGACAAAAAAGACTCTTACAAAGAAGAAACTAATGGATAAAGGTGCAAAACTTTCTCTTAAAAAAAAAAACAACAAACAACAACAACAACAACAAAAACCCAAAAAACTTTCTCTTCAGTGAGCGAAGAGAAACTAGAAATATAAGTGAAATAAATTAGCATATATATTCTTAATATAAATCTTTCTGGTATTTCACCTCAAACAAAAATAGGACAAAACATATAATGTATAATTCATCATTTTAAGTATTATGAAGCACATAATTTAGAAGTTTTAAGTATATTTATATTCTTGTGCCAAAAATCTTTTTTATAATTCTTTTTCAAAACATAACTCTTTTGTTTATTTTTGTGATAGAGCCTTGCTATACAGTCCAGGCTTGCCTGAAATTTACTGTGGAGCCCAGAGTGGGCTGAACTTGTAATAACTGTTACTCTTGCCTCAGCTGCATGAATGCTGGGATCACAAGTGTGTGCTGTCACACCAGGCTTTCAAAATTTAACTCCTGATGGGCACAAGAAACATGCAGATCTCTGACAGCTGAGGCCTGGTGTGCAGCTCCTAGTTTTATGGTATGTTTTGGGAGGAAAGCCTTCCATACCTTGACTAGTTCCAGGGGGACACAGGCCTTCAACGTGCTGGTTTTGTCTATTGTGATATCTTCATGATCAATCTCTTCAGGGGTGCAGGAGTAAAATTTAAGGGTCTCTCTGGCCTATTCAAAACACATGGCAAGAAGCTCAGTTGTTACTACTTATAAAATGCCTGATTGGAGCTGGATGCCCTTGACCTCAGTTTTCTTGGCCTGTGGGAAATTTGGGATCTTCACAAGGTAAAATAAGTCACTTCCGTTCTCTTGCCCCTCCTCTGTACCTTAGTGTAGGGCCTGTGTCTCTGTTTAACATCGTTCCCCCTTATTCATGCACTCTAAATCATCCTAATAGGTGTGCTAATCAGCATCTACAGCACACTGTGATGCTCACTTCTGGTGAGAAGCATTTTTCTTTTGCTGAAGTGCCCCTGTTTTCTGAATATGTTTCTGAAGGATAGCTTCAACAGGGGAATGGTTAAGGTCATAGTTGGGTGGGTGTAACAAACAAGCAAACCCTACAGACTATCTGAGATTTAATTTGCAGTATTAACACATGCAATCCACATACAGAGATGTCATCTTCCCAGCATGCTGGCAAGCCCTGCTGAACAGAATAATGCACAGCATTTTAAACTATCAGTGACTTCCTGGTTGAAGCTTGCAATTATTTTTTCCAGTCAACAAGGCTGATATGTGTCCGGCAGCATGGTACTGAAGACACAGCAAAGAGAAGGCTGCAGGATGCTCTACTGGATTCCAAGTTTAGCTGTGAGAACAGGCAAGTGCCCAAACACTTATCAGCAGTGAAGAGGCAAGGACACAAGGACTCTAGCCGATACCAGAGAGGAAAGCAGAGGGTTCACTGGAAATCAGCCATTTGCAGGAAGAGGATTAAAGAATTACAGGTAGAGGAAGTGAGTTTCAGGTTGAGGGAATCGTGTGAGTCATGAGCCAAAGACTGAAAGAGCTGAACACATCTGGGCCAAAGTAGGACACTCTATCTCTGTGGTAGGTAGTCTAATCCCCTCACCACTCTAAACACCCACTTCCCCATCCCTGGAACCTCAGACGAGGTTATGTAATACAACAGAGCAGGAATTACAGTGTAGGTGACCTTCACATTGCTGATTGGCCAACTCTATGACACAGAGAGTATCCTGTAGATCCAAGTAGGCCCAGTGTAACCAGTGGGGCCTTTATAGATGGGAGCAGGAGACAAAGGAGTTAGTCAGAGTGATACAGCAAGAAGAAGCAAAGAATACTCCTCCCCAGTTTATATTTTCTTTTGTGGTGCTGGGGATGGGACCTAGAGCCTCACACATTCCAGGCAAGTGCTATCACAGTGAACTTATCACAGTGCTGGATTTGAAGGCACAAAGAAGCCCGATTCCAGAATGTAGAAACTTCTAGAATCCTGAAAGGGCTTGGTGATACATTCTTGAATTCACCCAAAGGAACGTAAGACCTGCAGGTGCACTGATTTTAGCTCAATGGGTCCTATCCTGGACTTCTGACCTGAGCTGTAAGATAATATATTTTTTTAAAAAGCCACTAAATTTGTAGTAATATGTGACAGCAGCAACAAAAAATGCTTTTTTGGGGAGAGAGAGAGAGGGAGAGAGAGAGAGAGAGAGAGAGAGAGAGAGAGAGAGAGAGAGAGAACATGAGGAACCTGTGTGCTTCTTCAGATCTTTTCAAAGAAAGCTGAAAATTTAGATTCTTACATGAAAGTTTTAATTTTTCAATGGCATCCAACTCAAATATTAAAATACAACAAAATAAAAACAGTGTGGGTTACACCCCGCTAGTCTGTGGGCCTGTGAATCCCGTACATTGGCCAAACTCTGTTTTGCACAGCAGCTGCTTAGTTTGGAAAATCAGACAAAGTCATGGTATGAAAAACATCCAATTTCATTCCAGAATGTTCTGACCTTCAGCTCTACATCTGGGACCACAAGAGCCAGCTTTATCGCATCCAGCATCTATTTAAATTGAAACACCCACACCTTATCCATATTGAATCTTTCTCCAGGAAACAAAGCACTTATCTCTGCAGGTTTCATTTGCTGAGGCCACATCATAATTAAGATCGATTGAACTATGAGGTGCAATTGGCAGTCTGTTATGAAAGATCAGAAGGAGAGAAGAAAGGAGCTCTCTAAGAAGGCCTTTGGCCTTCTTGAACTTATTTTAAAATTTTCACGATTTATCTGAGAGCAGAAAGGGGAAAGGATGTGGGTTTTTTGGGGGGGTGGGGTGGGGGGTGGGGAAGGGGTAGAGGTGCTGGAGATGGAACCCAGGTTCTTGGATGTAGTTAAGCAAACAGTGTATCATGAGCTACCCACCTTGGGGATATCCATTAAAACATTAGTCTTTGCTATAGCCTTGAGCAGTAAAAACAAGAGCTAATTGAACAGTTCCAACAAAAAGGAACAGAATTTAGTTTGCATGATAATATGAAATCTGGGGCAAAAAATAATGATGTTGGAAAGAAAATTGGACACCTCTTCCCTCAAAAATAAAGGCTGCAATAAAGTCAATCTGCCCCTTAGATGTGCTGCTCTGATACAGAGCTTTGCCACCCTGGATGCTGGCAAGGAGTGACGGGCCCATCTAATTCAGCTTTGTAGCTTGGATGGCACCAGCAGTGCATCTAATAACTGTTTTCTGAATCAACATGCGACGTCAGAGAATCAGTGTGCGCCTGACAAAATTCCATCCATGTTGGCAGGCTGCAAAGAACACTAAATATCTACTTTCCTCACTGTAGACACAGCCAAAATGAATGCCATTTTAATTTATAACCACCCTTTCTGCCTCTGGGGACCCCAATTTCACTGAGACTCTAGTTAATAGTCAAGCCATTTGTGCAGTTCTCTGCCCACTCCTGACAACCACCGCTGAATTACGATTTCCCCGCAGTTCCGCAGGGCAGCAGTGTGGCTCAGTGCCATTGTTTAGGCAGAGCGCTGCGAGGTGGGGAGAAGGACAGGCGGAGCTCACCTTATGAAGCGTGCTGTTCACAGCCCTCAGCAGGTTCTGGGAGTGGTTAAGGCACTGGAACGTCTCTGCGACTGCTGTGGACCTGGGGAGGCTCCTGGCCAAACTGAGGCGCACCAGAAGAGCAAGGCTGGCCAATAGGAGGAAGTCTGGAAGGGAATCAGGTGGGCTGGGTGCTTGGCAGTGGGCGTAGGCACTGCTACCCGCAGCCAGTGTTGTCCTGTTCGTCCCTCCATCCCCTGCGCTGGCCTCCCTCCATCCAGCTCCTACACCTTCCTTCCCACTGGAGAAATGGATGGGGGGGGCGGGGGGGGGCGGGGCAGGGAAGTGGCTCCGAAATAAGCACTTCCCTGGCAAGCACAAGGACCTGAGTTCAATCCCCAGTTCCACCAACAAAAAAAAGAAAGAAAGAAAGAAAGGGATCAAGGTTTTACAGAGCAGCACTGTGTCCCCGAGCTAGAAATCAGCTCCCTGGGAGCACCCAGAATGAGCTGGGACGAGGGTGCTAGACTCAGCATGTCCTCAGAGAAAGCTGGCACTGTTGGCTGGGGAAACCGAGGCCAGGCAGTTAAGGGACTGGCTCAGCCTCAGCCCACTGTGTTTTGAAAGCAGCAAGTGACAAAGTTTCTGTTTCAGAGCTGGCTCTGATCTGCCTTTTCTGGCTGTCGCCCCTAGGCTGGGCTTCAGTTTCTTGTGGGTGCAGTGGGCATAATGACAGTTTACAGCTGTTGCAAAGTGAAAAGGAACAGTGCCCCACTGAGCGCAAGGCGAGGGCCCAGCCGTCCTCTCCTCTTGTCCAGAGGCTCCCATTGCCTGCCAGGTTCCCCTAGGCCAGCCCGGGCTTCCTGTCCCTCTTCCCCAGGCCGCCAGTCCCTCCCTCCCAGCGGGTACTCACTGCGCGCAGGGCCCATGCTGAGCGATACTACACACCGAGGCAGCGGGTGAGCACCAGGTTCAGGCGGCTGTTGGAAGCAGCCGATGCTGATGCAGGCTATGACCCCCTGATGCAGGGGGCCACATTTTTATAATTGCCTCGAGAGGCGCGGCAGGACTTTCCCGGGACGAGGGCTTTGCTTTCTCTCTCTGTCTCTCACCACATCGGCTTCTCCGGGACACGTGCGGCGTCTGGCACGGCCCGGGGCTGGCGGCGCTTTCGGATTAACTGGGCTGCAGCTTTTCTGGGGCCGTCCCGCCGACTCCCACAAGCAGGAGGGAAAGCGAAATCAGCGCTGAGTTGCCCCCACCACATCCTCGGGCTTCCTGGCTGGGCCAGAAGCCCCTGTCGCAGCTGCCACCGAGCGCAGCGACCCCGAGAGGCATAGGGGAAGCGACACTTGCTCGCTATCTCCTGCATCCAGGCTGCGCACCCAGATGCTGACCACTGTCTTACTCGGGGGTGGGGTGGGGGGTGGGGGAGGGTGGGCGTGGGGTGCCACTCATTCCCCACCCTTCCTCTCAGCTGGCCCAGTCTGTGCCAGGCAGATTCTGTGCCAGGCTTCAACATGAAGCTTACATCCTCAGGGAATCTAGTTTCTGATAGGGTGAGAGAGAACAGTTAGGATTTTGCGGGCAGGGGCTCTGTTCTGGGAGGAAAGGCTCAGGCTGACCCTGCAGCTGAGCAGGACCAATGGGGTCCTCCTGGCAGCAAAAGCTCCTGGGAGCAGCGGCACCAGCCCTGAGTGTGGAAGGACAAGTGGGGTGGGCTGCAGGTTCTACCCTGGCCAGGAATCAGGGCACAGTCAGGCAGAGTAGACTGAGGGAGGGCCTGCGGCATGAGGGCGGGCAAAGCTGGAGTAGCATGCCATCCTCAGCAATGTGCTTTTCAGGGTGTCGGGAGCTTTTGAGGGCTGTAGGGCAGGGAGATGTGTTTGGATTTGTGTATTTATTTATTTAGTCAGTACCGGGGATTGAACTCAGGACCCTACACTTGCCAGGCAAGCACTTATTCTACTGAGCTATCTCCTTGGCCTGGATTTGTGTGACAGAAAGATCTTTTCCATCAGAGTGTAGAGGGTGAATCCCAGAGCCAGGGCAAGAATGGAGGGAACAGTTGGCAGGGGATTGCCACAGGTCCCTCAGGATGGAGGACAGACAGTAGACACTGTGGATGCTCAGGGTGGTGGTGGACCTAAATTTTGAAGTTTCTCAGGTGAGAGGGAGGGAAAGGAAGACAGTGAGAATGGTTGAATGGAAGCTGTTTCAGTTTCTGCAGAAGTTACTGTAAGCGGGGAGTGAGCTTGGAGCAGTAGGAAAAGGTGGTATTTTGGAGGAGCTAGATGTGAGTTCTCATGGGACTTTTCTTTTCACTCATTTCTCCTCCAAGCATTAGTCACTGTGTACGCAGGGGAGAGGGGTTCTTTGGCCACCAGCTTGGAGCCTCCAGTGGGTCTGGCTGCGCTCAGGGTAGAGGAACTTACATCTGGAGCTGCCACCTTTGTAGACTCACCAATCCCAGTGAGGAGAGGCCTTTGGGTTCTTCTTCCTTCTTGTCTCTGGGTCCCCATCAAAGTCTAGATCAGGAGTTCAGTTTAAGCATTGAGATGCTGTCATGAATGTTCATCAGGGGTGACCTCTGCTGAAGATGGGGTTGAGAGGCCAGTGAGGAGACATTCATGGTGGCACTGGTCTGGCCCAGCTCCTGACTTAGCTGCTGGTATCCATCTTCTGGGGCAACTCATCTGCTCCAAGGTGATGGGGCAGCACTTAAGGGACTTCCAGGTGTGCATGAAGTAAGAGCAGTTGTGATAAACTCAACTTCATTCTGACTTTAAATACTTTTTTTTAAAAAAAATATGTGCAATCCTGTGAAGTTACTGTTGTGGTCAGAATTTATAAGGGAAAAGACTTAATACAGGACATTAATTTATAGGACTCTTTTATAATATTCACCTGAATATTATAGTCCCTAAGGCCCTTCCCATCTTCGAATTCCCTGTGGGGAATTCGACCAATTGGCTGTCAGGAACAACTATGGTTAACAGCTTGTGCGAAACAAATGACGTGCAGAGCTGAGTTGTGCCACAGGGTTTAGGATGGATTTAAAAGTACTTAAACCAGGCATGGTGGTGCATGCCTATAATCCCAGCAGTAGTGAGGCTGAGGCAGGAGGAATATTGTATGTTTGAGACCAGCCTGGGCTACAAAGCAAGCTCAAGGTCAGCCTGAGCTGCATAGTGAGAGCCTGTCTCAAAAAAAAAAAAAAAGTATTTAAAGTCAGAATGAAGTTGAGTTTATCACAACTGAGCTATTTCTCCCCTAGAAGGACTATCTTTAATCACCAAGTATTAAAAATAGAAAAGTAATTTCTACTACAGAGCTGAACACAGGACCTCTGTTCAGATAAATTTTTGCCACCAGATATAGTTTCTAACCCACTCTACTGTGAAACATTTTTCTGACATGTTGTATGTACTCTAGCCAAGAGGAAACAAATACTTTCTTCTATAATCATATCACTTTCCTATAAAAGACAGTCTTGGCCTGTGATTATGACCACACAGTGTCTAGTGCTATGTTAGAGATTTTGGCCAATTTGTATAAGGAAAGAAAAGGAATAAGAGATTTAGATGTTGGAAAGGAAAAGCTAAAACTGTCAGTTTTATAAAGCTAATACATGGAACCAAAAAATAAAAACACAAACAAAATATATACCAGAATAAATACACAAAGAATTATAAATAAGATAATTCAGGAACTGTGGTGGATTAATAGTCAACTTGTAACACCCAGCTGAACTGAATCAGGATGGGGCTCGGTGTGGAGGGCCACCTGTGGATTGTTGCCAACAGCATAAAAAAGAGAACTGGAGGGTAAGATGGTGTGCTGTTGATCTGTTGGAGAAGTATGTCATGCTATCCTAATGGCCTTCCTGTTATGAACTTGGTTGGTCTCACTTTGGAAGAGCTTGGGTCCTCATTTTGCTGAGGATGCTGTGGTTCTCTTTGGGGAAGCTCTGATTCCTACTTGGAGT
>NW_004524691.1:6631694-6656320 GCF_000260255.1 Octodon degus | reverse complement strand
AGATTGACTGCTGATAGAGAGGCATGCAGTGGTTAAATGCAAGGACTTTAAATTATTTGAATCCAGACCCCACTACTTACTTGCAGTATATTTTTAGAAAGTAATTTATCCCCCTGGACTCAGTTTCCTAATCTGGGAAATGATGACAATAAAAATGCCTGTAGGTAATGTACAGATGTGACTGTTACATGAGTTAGTCTAACTATGGAAGACTCTTCAGAGAAAATTTTAAAGGTTTTAGTACTTGAATTAATGAGTAGTTATATATCTTAAGTGAAAAGTCAATATACAAAAAGCTCACATCCGTTCCAATTAATTTACATATTTAATGTAAAACTAAGATAAATTATGAATAAATCTGAGAAATTTAGTAAAAAAATTATGCTAAAATGTATGCCCAAAGCAAGAACCCTAAAAGGCGTGTCAGTGCACCTGCCCACAGTGGCAGGAAGCTTACTCTTCTCCTCTTTCCAAAAAGCTAAGGTAGGATGAAAGGATGGTGAGGTTCAGATTATGTGAGGACATCCTACGACCAGCACTCAGGCATAGTCCAAGTTTCACGGAACAGATCCATCGTCTGCACTGGGTGGGGCTATGGAGAAAGGTTAATGGCAGAACCGACCATACAGGCAACCACTCTAGTGAGGTGTTTATTGCTAGGCTGACACTGGGCAAAGACCATGAAAAGGTCCTTGAAGTAAAAGCCAACTTTTCTAATTAGGAAAGAAAAAGAGAAAATATAAAGAAGAAACAGTTAAGGAGATTCAGGAATAAAATAATCGTGTATCTGGCTTTCTCTTCTCCTCCTTCCTTTCTGCTTCCCTTCTTCCTCCTTTTCTTTCTCCCATAGGGTTTCCCACTGTTGGCCAGGCTGACCTTGAACTTCTGGGCTTTCTGCCCCAGTGTAGCTAGAACTACAGTCTGTGCAACGATGGTCAGCTATTCCTGATAAATAAACAAGTTCACAGTCATAGGCCCTGAACAGAAGGCCTTGAACTCTATGTGTGGTGCTGTAACTTAGGACAGCAGCCCATCCTAGGAAGAAGGGAATGGATGGGGTTTTAAACCACAACTGTAGACATGCAGTTAGCACTGTAGATGTTAGGACCCTTCAGGGCATAACAAGGACTTTGCTTTCACTTTTCTTGTCATTCCAGTCCGTATCTCTCCTTAAGTTTGAGCACAGGAACTGATGCCTGAAAGACACCAGACTACTGGGGATCTAGTATGGCTCTAACCTTGAAAATTGTTTTATCAGAGGTAAAAAGAGGAGTTTATATTCCTTGTTACACACTGAGACCCAGCATGACACACCCAGGAACCTGGTTCTATGGAGCTCTTTCTTCTTTGGTGACAATCGTCTCAGAGGCGAAGGAAAAGTAATGAGTGACTTGAACTGTACAAGGCTTTGGTTCTGAAGGAACTTAGAACCTACAGTCAAAAGACCTAAGTTATGGCTCATTACTGCTATTTGATAGTTGTATGGGCATGGATAAGCCGCTTCCTTTTCAAATTTTATCTAGTACTTGCAAAATGTAGGTAAAATCCTTGGTTGTTCTAGCTTTGTTATGAAGATCAGGTTATATAATGAACAGGTAATATTTTTGTAAGTAGCGTCATCATTATGAACTCCGGCTCTATAGTGTGAAATGTAATTATTTGTGGATTAAGGCACATGTTGTAGTTTGGGGTTTTGCAAGGAGAAATAAAACAACACAGGACACGTAATTATAAGGTTATTTATAATAGTCACCCAAGGAGTCATATACAAAAGAATGCAGGAAATCTGCCCACACATTAAAGACCAAAGAATTCAGCTGAGGGCCTAGGTTCCACAGTAATGTCCTGAATGCTTTCAGCTGAACACCTGGAGCTCATAACAATGCCTCCCACAAGTACACCTGGAGGCCTAGAGCCTATGACAGTCTTCATGCAGGTGTGTTTCATGGATCTGCACTGCGAAGGCCCAAAGGTCAGTGGTGGAAACTAGAAAGTCTACACTAGTGGGATGAAGGATCTGTGCTAGCAGGTTGAGGGATTGGAACTGGAATCAGGAAGTGATGCTCAAAATAAGAACCCGAAGCTGGGGAGATAGCTCGGGAGAGTAAGTGCTTGCCTGGCAAGTGCAAGGGCCTGAGTTCAATCCCTGGTTCCACCAAAACAAAACAAAACAAAACAAAACAAAACAAAACAAAACAAAACAAAACAAACAGAGCGCCACTGAAAAGTACCACAGCCATCCTCAGCAACAGTGAGTTCTGAGCTCCTCCAATGATGAGGAAAGCTGAGTTACCATCAGGAAAGCCAACCTAACAAGCTCCTCCACGAGATTGAACAGCGCACTATCTTCTCCTTCAGAATCAGGAAGCGATGCTCAAGGTGAGGACCAGAGTTCCCCCAAAATGAAGCGCAGCCATCCTCAGAGACAATGAGGTCTTGGACTCCTCCTCTAACTAGAACAGCTGAGTTCATCAGGAAAGCCGGCATGGTAAGCTCCTCTCAGAGAACCAACGTCTCCCTAACAGCTTTGCAACAATTTCTCTGCTTCTCCAGTTCTGTCTCTTATGCTGCCAGCAACAACCCACAGGTGGGCCACCTATGCCCAGCAAGCACCGCGCTGCTTCAGTTCAGCTGGGTGTTACAAGCTGAATACCAGTTGTCGATCCACCACAGCACACGTACCACTTTTTTCCATATCCTTTTGCACACTTTGAAATTTTTAATTGGTAACTTCCAAGTGGGGAGAGGACTTAGAATCCTAAATATTAATATCACAGTTTCCACAGGTGATATCCATGTGATAGCTATACTGCCTTGAAGAACTTCGACAGTATTGACAATGAGCATCAAGGAGAAAAATCATGGAGAGGTGCTATTTAGTGCTTATGTAAATGATGTTCTCTTTGCTGTTAACATGTACATATTCATCTCAAAAAGCCTGTAACAGGCAGATGATATAGATTATGTCACTGTGGAAGTGAAGGAAAGGAGCAGATATTGCCTGGTAGGGTTTGCTTTTGATAAGGTAGATGATCATTTGCAGATTCCCTACCATCTGTATGTATGTATGTATGTATGTATGTATGTATTTTTTATGTCCCTACCATCTTAGTGTTGGATGTGCTCAGGCCCAGCTACCAGGAAACATGTATAAATGTCCTCCTTCAGAGACTGGAAGCTTTGAAGCGGAAGAGACAGTCCTTTCTAAGATTTTCTTTTAGAGGGGGCTGGTGCCAGTATTGAATGTTGGCTCGAAACTTGAAATTCATGCACAAGGTCACAGTAGAAAAGGCATCTATGGATTTCTGTGCTTAGCATTTCCTTCACATTTAGGTTTTTAACTCAGAAAATTATTAAGTAATGAATTGTTTCAGTTTCTGATTCATTAAGGGAATTATGAGACCATGGCCATGATAGCATCATTAAGACACTTAAATTTCTTCATGTAAATTATGTACATTTCAAAATCTAATCAGTATTTCATTCTCTTATTACAGGCTTTGATGCTGCCAGAACTCAAGGAAGACTAGATTTACACAGTAGTGCAGGAACTAGAATTACCTAATTTAAAAATGGCTATTATCAAGAAACCAACCAATAACAAATACTGGAGGGGCTGTGTGGATTAAAAAAATCCCTTCTCCTCTGTTGATGGGAGTGTAGACTGATACAGCCATTGTGGAAATCAGTATGGAGATTGTTCAGAAAACTAAAGCTTGAAGTTCCACTTGACCCAACTATTCCTTTCTTGGTATCTTTCCAAAAGAATAGAAAGCATCATCGCACAGTGATATATGCACACCCCTGTTTACAGAGGCACAGTTCGTAATAGCCAAATCTTCGAAGTAGCCCAAATGCCCATCATTTGACGAATGCATAAAGATGTAGGTTTTTATACAGTGGAGTACTACCCTGCCATAAAGAATGATAAATCAGAGACATTTTTAGGTAAATGGATGTATATTAAGGTCATACTCTTAAGTGGAATAAATCAAGCACACATGTATAAATACTGATTTATTGGTGTGAAAAACTGAAAGTATGAATAAAGATCAAAAAGTATAATAGATATCATGAAATAGGAAGAAAAATGTTCAAATAAGGAGAACGGGGTGGGGGTTGGCCAAAGGAAGGAAGAGAAAAGGAAAAAATGATGTGAAAAGAAGGAAAAAATAGAAACAAAACTTTTGTAAATAAACAGAGGGAGAAGGATTTAAGGGGGTAGGGCAAGGGGAAAAGAAAAGAATCAATTCATATAATATACAAGTACAAAATCCCTATGATGGCTGTCTACCTATCTATCTATCTATCTTTCTATTTACAGACACTGATTATATATATATATATATATATATATATCCAATAAACTTAATTAATTAAAAAAAGGCTTATCGAACCAGGGGTGTAGTGTAGTGGCACAGTGCCTAGCAAGCTCGATGCCCTGAACTCAATTCCTGGTGCACCTCCCCCCACAAAAGGCAAAAAAGCTAAAAAGCCCCTTAAAAATCCCTTCAAGGAAAGGAATTATCTAATTTCAAACTTGAATTCAGTCTGATAAATCAGGAATTTACTACTAACTTGGTCTGACTTTTTAGTGATTATTTTAATACTTGCTATATTGGAAACAAACTATCAACTAGTTTCCCTTGCTGAGCTTTGAAATTTACTGCCTTATTTAATCTATGAATATTACAAATATGGATTGATAGAAATGAATTACATAGTATTTAACTAATAGTAATTAAAAGCCAGGGCCTGAATTGTTCTGTATTCCTTGTTTGCAGCAGCCAGCCAGCTAAGAAGAGAAAAGCCTGCAGCAGATGCGTGTCGTAATGTTGCGTGCCAAGGTAGCTTTGCACACAGCACATTCAAGCACAGGCTCCATTCTCAACAAAAAGCATCAGTGTGTGTGATTGACAAGAAAGAAAACTCTGGCTTCCTAGAAAACGATATTGTGGCCTATGTTGATTCTCATTCTGAATGTTTTCATGATGTGTTACATAGTTTTGGAAGTTTTTTTTGTTGCTGTTTCTTTGTGTAAATGGAACGCACTGGCATTTCTGCAATACCTCGCTTTCTCCAGCAGAGGGACAGTGTTCCAACTCGGTGCTAAGGGGACTGTGTCATGCACGCGCGTAGTGTGAATTTGAAACTGAAAGATGAATGAAGCATTCAGAGAATATTTGAAAAAGAGATTCTCGGTGCTGCGTAGTTTTCACAGGCACTGACGTTGATAAACCTAATAGCCTTTACCATGCTGAGGAGTGTTTTCAAGTGCATGTTGGACAGTGAAGACTGAAGAGTTGTTTTCTTAAGTAACCAAAACAACTGCTACAGAAACACTGAACTAAGATTCTTTCTACATTTGTCATGTGTATATATTTTTTGTCATTATTTTTAGATAGACATTTTTAAGCTCTGAAGACCATGTTCAGGCTAGAGGTGTAGCTCAGTGGACTCCTAGAATCCTCTTGTCTCAGCCTCCCCAGTGCTGGGATTACAGATGTGTGCTGGCATGCCTGGTTTCTGTGGCCAGCACAGCACGTGGCCAGGATGGCATGTGGTACCAGGGTTCGAACCCAGGTCCTTGTGCTTGCCAGGCAGGTGCTTAGATCACTGAGCTATCTCCCCAGCCCCAGCTATCAACATGTTTGCTCAACAATTCCAATTCTAGAAATTCATCCTGGGAAAGTGCAGCATAAGACTACCATTTTAATATCAGAAGACTGGAGACACTCTAAATGTCTATTCAGTCTACTAGTAGGGCACTGTTTTAAGAATAAAAATCATGATTCATCTTTTCAATGGATGACTTGGCAATTATTTTAAAGGCTGAAATATATTGGTGTATGTGATAGGAAAAATTTTCATTATGTGAAAAGTCACTTGAAAAGCCATGGTCTAGACCAGTATGCCTGAAAAGCTCAATTATCAATATTGGCTAGATTAGGAGATACTGGGGGAGGTGGTTGCGTCACAAAACTATGGTATGTTCCCCCTAGTAATGGGAAAGCTGATTGATACAACTAATCTATAATTTGCCAACAAATAAAATATGCCCATATAGCCACCTATGGGTAGAGATGTAATGTATATGTATGGATCCAGGCTCATGAGATTAGAGGAAATCAGTGACTGCTGCCTCAGGGGAAGGAGATTGAAGTGGAAGGTAAACTTGCTTTTTGTTGAATACACTCCTGTACTATTTGAATTCTTTAGCTCAGAAATCTGTTACAGCTTCATTTTGGTTTTGTTTTGCTTAGCTGTTTTTTTCTTCTTGTTTTGCATTTTAAAAGATCACATAATGATGATGTAAACTGTAAAGACCCATTTGCTGGACCACTGTGACAACTTTGAACAGAGAATTTCCTCTAGGTTGAAACATTCTTGTTAAATTTACCATACAAATACAGACTCTGTACTACCAAGGCAGGACTTTGGCTTCCTCCCTCTAGCCATCCTTCCTGTCATCCTCCCTTCTTCTCCTCCAGCATGTTATCCCTCCTTCTGTCTTTTCATCTTTCCATCCTCACTCTGCTTTGCAAACCCTCTGCATATACATTTACACGCATTTAGATTTAGTGAATGACCAAAAGTTTATACGATCTGAAAAGAAACCAGGGTATATTGTGCATTTAGACTTAAATATATCATTTTAACTCTATTATGTGTGCCAACACAGTTTCACTGGCTAGAGTGTTTCTAGCTTATGCCTTTATAAATGTGGAAAGAATGTGGAATTTGCAATCCTAAGCTAAAATCCAAGTCTTATCACTTTCTAACTAGGCAATCTTAGGGAATTTATTTAACCTTTCTGAATGTCTGGACAGCGAAGAGGAAACAACACCTACATATTGGAGTTGTTGGGCAGCATATACATAATGAAGGTAGGACACATGTAGGCTGCCCTAGTAGGCTGCTAAATTCCTTTGGTGGCATTGATCACTAAACAATATCTGATGGAGCTTTAAATAATCCCCCAAGGGCCCATCATCTGCCTAGTCAGTGAGCATTAGTAATATTATGGTACTGTTTGGGTATTAGTAATGTTTGGAAGCTATTTGGGCCTTAAGGGAATAATATTTCTAGCCAAGGCATCTGTTATGAACTTATTTTTTTTTAAAGAAATGACTGCTATGGTGGGCTCTGAGTTCCAATATACATTTACTCAACCCAGTGAGACTAAGTTTAACTTAGATTTGCTTAATTTCACGCCAACTTTTTGTTCTGCCTGCATGTTCTGCTTACCAATTGGAACATCTGTATAAGGAGAAAGGAGCTCATTCTATTTTAATGAGCCTTCTATTTTCTATTGCTTCAAAATTTTGGAATCTGAAATCTGGTATCTTTGGTAGCCCTGAACCTCTATTTTTTTTTTTTTTTTAATGTATTTGGTACAGGGTTTCACTACCTAGCTCGGACTCATAGCGATCCTCGTGTTTTCAGCCTCCCCAGCACTGTAATTACAGGCATGTGCCACCTCACCTGGACTCGGTGGCCATTTCAGCGAGCCCAAAGGTAGGGTCAGCATGACATGTGGTGCCGAGGATCAAACCTGGGTCTCTGTGCTTGGCTAAGCAGGTGCTTAGTTCACTGAGCTAGCTCGCCAGCCCTGAACCTCAATTATTTGTCCATGGAACCTCCTGAAACACGTTTATCTTTTCTGCCTTTTACTAAGCCCTTCCTGCTCAGCTTCCCAGTCCTTCCACCCACACTGGTGTGATTGCTTATGAGTCTGCAAATGCGGAGTGGCAGTGTCAGGCTTAGGCTGCAAGTTGCCCTTCTTCCAGGTGTGCTGGCCCCTCAAGCCCGGGCTACCTAGATAACGCCTAATGCATTTAGAATTTTAAATGGCTCTTCATATTGTTCTCATGGGAGAATATTCTTACCAATGGGATACTTTTATTTTCATGTATTTTAAAGTTTTTTTCCTGCAGTCTTGGGGATTAAATCCATAGCCTCACACGTGCTAGGTGAGCCCTCCACCATTGAGCTATATCCTTAACCCAGAAGTGAGTAAATGCAGGGCATGCTCAAAGTTCCAAAGCAAAGGATTCAACTTTAGTAACCATTTTTTTTACACCAATTTTTTTTTCAGATGAGGAAACTGAGGAACAGGGAATCTATATTAGTTACTGCAAATGTGGTAAATAGCAGGATTGGAGTCATTGTCTTATTAGAGGGGTAGATTGATAGCAAGTTCTTATAATTGAGAAAGCAAAATGGGAATTTCCTCACTGTCCGTCAAATCTGTATCGAGCAATGATAAATAACTCAAAAGAGCCGTTAGGGCCAGCGAGATAGCTCAGTGGACTAAGCAAGCACAGAGACTGGATTTCGATCTCCAGCACCCCATGCCGTGCTAGCCCTGCCCCCAGGATCACTGAGCCAGCCACCAAGTCCAGGCGCGGTGTGCACAGCTGTAATCCCAGCACTGGGAAGACTGAAAATGGGAGGATCACCAGGAGTCTGAGCTGCGTATTGAGACTGTGTACCATAGATAGATAGATAGATAGATAGATAGATAGATAGATAGATAGAGATAGAGATAGAGATAGAGAGAGAGAGAGCCTTTATACTATAACATCTCTCAGGAACTCATAGACTCTCCATTTGCATACCTTCAAAGTCTCAGAAAACTGGACATTTGTAATAAAACATTTTGATTATCAAATGAGAATAGTGGCCTGAAAATATATTTTGCCATGTGCCCCTTTCCTACTGGTGTGTGTGTGTGTGTGTGTGTGTGTGTGTGTGTGTGTGTTGTTTCAGACATTTATAACAATGAAATTTAGAGTTGAACAGTAGGCAGCAGGGAAGTAGTTTCAGGCAACATCTAGCTTGCTTTGCTTGAGTCGTTGTGATCCTCACTGCCGCATGGGGGAAGGCATGTGACTTTTCATTCTTAAGGTTCTAGGCAACTCTAAGATAGAAATTTTCCCTATTCTATTTTACTGGCATGGCTAACCATCTTCTTCACCCCAAAGCATTGCCTAGGAGTATAGAATATATTCAAATGTTTACTGCCATATACTTTCTGTTTATTTGGCAACACTAAGTGGGAAATTTATAGGGTCTGATGATGTTGCTCTCAGGGAAAAAAAAGTAGGACATATGTGTACTTCAGAAAGGTAAGAGTTGAATCCATTTTCTGTTCCCAAATGCTTCCTCTAACAAAGGAACAAAGCTTTTCATTTAGTCGCTTCCCAGAGCAGAAAGCCCAGGTGAAAGGAACACCTTTTCTGATGGCCTACAGTCTAGTTTACTCTTGTTTTTACAGCATGAAATGGCTCAGTGTTTCTCTCCTAAATAATTATACAAATTTACTCAATGTCAAGGAAATCTAAAGAGTTTAGAAGAAAAAAAATCATATATTTATTCCCTGATACGTATTTTTATGGAGAAAGAGAATCTCTCTCTCTCTCTCTCTCTCTCTCTCTCTCTCTCTCTCTCTCTCTCTCTGGTTATTTTTTTAAGGAAGAGTCTACAGGGTCTCACTACTAGATCGGACTCATAGTGATCTGCCTGTTGACAGCCTCCCAAGATCTGGGATTACAGGTGCACACCACCATGCCAAGTCTTGTGTTTAGACAATGGGCACAAAACACTTTTGGGTGGTTTCTCTCTAGATGCTAAATATTGATGCTCCCACATCTAAGAAATACATAACTCTGTAAAAAGATCAAACAAATTATTCATGTAATGCAATAGGAAATGATCTGTTTTGTATTTAAATGGAGCTAAGCTAATTTTGCACAATTGTTTCAGGACATCTCTCTGACAAGTATCTTTTTACAAGTGATTTTGTTTATCTTGCTATCATTTCAACCAAAAATTTTGGGGACAGTGAAAATTTTATCGAATTCTACAGAATTTCAGCAAGACTTTCAAACTGAGCAATTTTTCTCTGTTAAATTACACAGGAACATTCCTTTTTAGGAGTCTATTGATCTCTTGGGGGAGCTGAGGATCTTTCAGGAAAGCAGATAGCTGCCTCTTAGACTGTCTATGATGATGAACTACGAAGCTGGTTATGTTAGTTTCTTGTACTTCTGGAAAAATATATTTTCCAAATAGAAGTCATTTCTCCTTCAAAAAAATCTGCTCCTTTTGGAATACTAAAGACAAATATACCATTATTAAAATAATATGTAGAAGGCAGAAAATACCTTTCAATGGTAAGTTTTACTTCCAATGGTAATTAAATAGGCTACTACTTTTAGGTTTTTTTTTTTTTCTGAGACAGGGTCTCATGATGCAGTTTACACTGGTCTTGAATCCACTATGTAGTCTATGCTGGTCTCAGACTCACAATGATCCTCCTGCTTCAGCCTCCCTAGTGCTAAGATTACAGGCATGCATCACCATGCTTGGCAATAGGCTATTCTTTTTAGAATACTGAGACTGTTTAGGCGAATAGAATAGTCGATTATCTTTAACTATATTGCAGCTTTATTCAACAGGGAAGCGTGGTACTTTTTGCAATTGCATTTGGGGATTTTGCTCCCAAATATTACTCTAGCCAGGAGTGATTTAGGGAAGGGTGATATTGCTGGCTTCTAGTAACAATCACTAGCACTTGTTGAGAGTGTTTTATGTGCCAAGGACTCCTCCAGACAGTTTTGCACTATCATTTTATTGAATCCTCATAAACTTCATAAGCTGGGTGTCATTACTATTCCTATTTTTATACCCAGGAACAGTTGAGCTTTAGTGAGTTTAAGTAAGTTTTCTAAAATAGTAGAGCCTGACGTTGAACCCAGTGTATCTCTGCTGCTGTCTTAAGAGAGTGTGGTAGGAAGACATTGGAGGATAGGAAAGCGTGGCCATGAGGATCCCCAGCTATGCCTTGGTGTTGTCTGGTTGTTCCTCCTAAAATTGGCTCTTCATTTAAACGTCACTGGCTTCTGGGCTGCCCCCCTCTTCTTCTGGAGTTGTTTTCCTGGTTCTTCTCATATAGAATAAAGAATTGAACAAAATGAACAAAAGTAGTGGAAAAAGTTTATCTGAAAAGGTAAAATTGAAGAGAGAGAAACAGGCTCTGCAGAGTGGACTTGGGCTAAGTAAAAGAGGAAAAAGCAAGATAAAAGAATGGCTTGGGAAAGCAGGGTGGCTATTGTGAGGAAAGCGTGGTAGCAGTGTCTTCCTGGGGTCTGTGTCCTTCTGTACCTCTCAGATCTCAAGGAAACCCACGAGAACTTCCAGTCAGGCCTGAGCCATCCTCCTGCAAACCTCCGAGTGCCCAGGTCTACCAGTGGGGCTTTAGGTACTGTTTTGCTTTTGTATTCTGGGATTTCATGAGTAATGGGGTCCCACCTTAATCTCCTACATCAGTATCAATTAACACAAGCTTTGTGAGAGCATTTTGAAATACTTATATAAAAGCCTTTCATAGTATATATTTTCACCAAATAATGCCACTTCTACAGCTCCAGCTTAAGGCATTAATGAAATGCCTGGAAAAGAATTCTGTACAAGAATGTTTCCTGCATCATTAGTCACAAAACTGTACAATGTATGTTTAGTTAGAGGAGAAAAGCAGGTTATTTTCTCCTCCACTTTCACAGTCAGTTCCAAGCAGTTCGGTGACCAGATGTGTAGATTTATTTCCCTCTCACTAAGAAGGTATGAGGTGAGCACCAACTGACAAGGCCTTTTTAGTTGTGTAGTTGTGTTAATTCATTATACGGTGTCCTGCCCTACAGTACACTACGTTGCATGAAGTCAGGGAACTTTCTCTATTTCATTTGTCACTTTAGTCTCAGCATGTGAGACAGTGATCAATACATAGTACTGCAGTTAACACAGGACAAAATCTGAGCAATTTAGTTTAATTATTAAATTTAATTAATTAATTAATTTTTTGGTACTGGGAATCGAACTCAGGGCCTTGTGCTTGCTAGTTTAATGATTTTAACTGACTTTATTGTTTTTTAAAAACAGGCTACTCTTCTTTCCATAAAGTAGAAGCATTCCAAGGAGCTGAGGGGCAGAGTTTGGTTTTATAAAAAGAAAAAAGAAAAGGGTTGAACTGGAAGTAAAAAACTAAAAGAGCAGATTGGTTATTTCAGAACTACTTTGTAAGGAAATATATAAAATGATACATAATTTGGACTTAATTCTATTTATTAAAATTTAAGGAGCTAACAATATAGGCAAGAAATGTTATGCATAATAGGGTTAGTCACATTATTTATGGTAACATAGAGAGAAAATAGAGCTATGTAACTATCCACTAGTGTTACATTATGGTAAGCCAAGTAAATGAACCTTATGAAAAAGTTTATGAAGTAATAGGGAGTTGAGACCATTAATTCTGAAACAGAGTATGTGGAATGATTACGTTCTAATAAGATTTGATCCAGGGGCTGGGGAGATAGCTCAATGGCATAAGTGCCTGCCTAGCAAGTGCAAGGTCCCGAGCTTTATCCCTGTATTGTAAAATAAAATAAAATATTTGACCCAATTTTGCTTGTATCTGTACATATAGTAATATATGGAAAGCTGTTTGGCAAAATATAAACAGTGTGTAGGAGTGGGATTTAGGTGATATGAGCAAGATTTGGGGGATTTCTACTGATCTTGCATATTTCTGCCTAATTTTTAAAACAAACTTCATTGGAGAAGTGATGATGACTTGCCTGGAGTGTCTTCTCTGTTCCGTGGTCCACGCCTCTGCTGTATCTGTGGCACAATTTCAAGGATCAAAGAAACTTCCTAAAGATAACCGGGAGGCATTACTCTAAGATGGGTGTAAAACATAAATACATGAATTTACAGCTCTAAGCAAAGCCAGTGGAACTCTTTTGCAAGTGAAAAAACCTTTTTAGAATTTATTCTAGTTCTCTCTATGTCAAAGCAGCCCTTTCACTAGTGATGTATTTCCTGTGGAAGGCTTATCTCACGGTCTCCAGAGGGAGGGTCATGAGGCTTCCCAATTTAGAACACTGTCTGGTCTTGCAGACCAGATTGGAGACCAGATAACAGTTGCCTTTTAACTGGTCTGCATCCCTACCCTCTTCTGCCTCTGGGTCTAGTGCAGTGAGCTATCGTAGCATTCTGTGCCTCTGGAGTGAATCCAGGCTCAAAGCAGCAGTCTCAGGCCTTCCACATCCACTCTCCAGCTTCCTTTTCTAGCCGCAGCCTCGGCCGCTCTTCTCTTCACATTTTGCCTGCCCCAGGTCTCACTGAGCTTTCTTAGTCACTAATGCCCGGCTTGCTCTCTAGCCCTCGTTCACTTGAGGCCCATCTCGCAGTTGACTTGTTCGCCCATGCCCTGGAGAACTACCTCCCAGAAGCGCCATCGTAGTGCATACTTCCTGCCTGCCCAAATTCTTTGCTTCTTAGAAAATTGTTTTCTGTTTAGTTCCGTATTAGATGTGTATAATTCGTAACGTTTTGGGGGGTAGGAAATGTTTCTTATACTTTCTTGTATCATCCATAGGACCTATTTATTTATTCATTCAAAAAATGTTTATGTTATAGAAGAGCCTATAATTCCTCTCCCTGTGCAAGGTCATAATTTTTTTATTTCTATCAAGAAGTGAACGAAGGATTCAGAACTCTGAAAGACAATTATAATTCAAAAATTCTTTCCCAGAAAATTCCTTTTGTTATTTACTTAAAATAGGGTAAAATGATAATCAGTAATGTTATTGCTGGCTTTTTTATTTTTATCCCAAAGACCCATGTGGAAACAATCTTTTAACCCCTTGTTTAAAAATTGAGTTGGTTCTCAGTAGACATCCAATTAGAATTTTTCTCGTGTAGTTACCAAAAGGACAAATTATTTGATTTTTTATTATAAATGTCATAAAATAGTAAGCATGCATAATTTATCAAGATACAACAAAATATAAAAATTTTGCAAAATGTCTTACATTTTTTTTAATTCCCTTCTGATGACATACAAATTATGTTTGGGAATGGAATATCTTGTACCCTTAGTCCACATCATTGTCTTCAAGTAGTTCTAAGTAAAAGCACTATTGTATGTAAGTAGCCAAGACTTTTGGCCTGTGAGTGCAGAATTTAAAAACAAACAAACAAACAAACAAACATACAAGTATCCTTGTTTTTCTTCTGGGAGAAATGGTCACTAACAAGGTCATGAATTTGTATTGTTGAGGATGTAAATCTGGGTAGTATTTTAGATGAAGCCATTAGCAGCAGCAAGCATCCTTTCATAACAAGGCGTGTGAATGCAGCGAGAGTGGGCTTGTGGCTCCCTGAGTTTCAGCATCCAGGCCTCTTTTATCTTGCTCCATCTTAGCATCTAGTTTCCTCTGTGTGGGCCCCTCTGCTCCACTTTAGCCATAATCTCTGCTGTTCAGCCATTGCAAAGGGAATAAGTAGAAAGGGAAAGCATAATCTTTTACACTGGGACTATGATCCCCAAGTTGCAAGCTTCCTTCTGCCTATACCACACTGACTAGAACACAGTCACACAGCTACCCCGAGCTGCAAGAAGGGCTGTGGAATATGACCATATGGGCTACTGTATGACCAGATACTCTATTCACGTATGAAAAATGAGAATGAATAGAAAGGGACCATTAATGGTCTCATCCTTTTGCATGAACAAAGAAGAAAGAATAAAAGAATTTGAGAAGTTGAGAAATTGGAAGGAGGAAAGCAGGGGAAGGAAGAGCTAGACTGCTTTAGTAAACTCTATTGTGAGGTATTCTCCCATTTTCTGTTATTCAGTTTATTCTATCTTCAGAGAAAGAGAGATGGGGACAGATAACTTTAGAATATCTGATTTTGCTAAGTTGCCTAGGTCAGCCTTGAATTCACGGTCCTTTTGCCTCATCCTTCTGAGTTGCTGGGTTTATAGGCATTTGTTGCCACTCCTAGAAAGAATCCATTTCTATTGCTATAATTTACAATTCTATTTAATAAACTTAAACCTAGTTTTATACCTTTACAGTAACTGTAATTATTCATCTTTGTTAATGGAATAAATATTAGTGGGTGCTTTTTGCAAACCTGAAACTGTGGGGTATGGCAGGCATGCAGTGGAGGGTAAGGCAGACCTGGAAGTACCCTCAAAGAAGGCAAGAGGGAGTGAGGGAATAGATGTTATGAATTTAAAAAATGGTTAATCATGAAAAATGAGACTTCTGGGGAGCTATAGCAGCCCAGAATTGAGCACTCAGTGTGATAGGTAGAAAGAAGAAATTAGTAAAGTCTTTCTGAAAAAGATACCCAGGAAGAGAATTGTTTTTATGGATTGCACTGGTCCCAAGAATGTTACCTTGCAGGAAAAGATGAAGTCTATTTAATTAAATGTAGTTGAGCACCTACGGTACATGAGGTCCTGGGCCAGATGAGGGGCTGCGAAGCAGAATGGGAGCTTGGCTTGCATCTTGCATGGCCCACGTTCTCGCAAGGAAGGGAGATGTTCAGAAAAGGTAAGGGCCTGGGGTATGAACTAGCTTGGCAAGGTCTCAGAGACCACAGCATGTTACTTAAGCCATGAACAATGCTGACAGGCTGTAAGACCCTCATAGGAGGACTCAGATGGAACACTGAGCAGAAAACAACATGTGTAAGGGCTGAGGTTTAGTGAAGCGTAGCTGATAGATATCACATGATTCTAGGGGTAGATATAACAAGTTTAGGGAGGCAGAAAGTAGACACCCAGGAGCCCTTGCTCATAATGCTAAGGCCTGTTTTGATTTGGTGATCAGTTACTCTCTGTGCTTGAAGGCTATGGAGAGAGGGCAGTCTGAGGGCAAGGATCAGAGAAGTTTGTTTTAGTTGCTTTCCTTGTTTCTGGGACAAAATACTCAATACTTACAGTTTAAATGAGAGAAAGTTTATTTTAGTTCCCAGCTTCAGATATTTTAGTCCATTCCGTGGCTGGCTAGCTCCCAGGCAGAAGCAGCACAGTGGAAGGGCTTGGCGTGGAAGCAAGCCACTCATGACAGAGCAGAGAGAAAAGGAAGGAGCTGGGGGGAGAGAGAGAAACTCTTGCGGGTCATGTCCCCAGAATCCAGCTCCAGCCAGGCCCTGTCCCCTAACAGCAAGCCATAGCTAGCATTCCCTAATTCAATCACCCTCCAAAAGTCATCCCTCCAAACACTAAGGCTCTTGAGGGCCATGCAGATCTAAACTGTAAGAAGTTTTTAAAAACTGGCTAAGTTAGCACGGCACTGTGCTCCTGTAGTTCCAGTTGCTTAGGAGATTAAGGTAGAAGAATCACTTGAGCTCAGGGACTCCAGGCCACTCGGGCAGCATGTCAAGACCTTCTATATAAAAAAGATTGTCTAGACAGAGACAGAGGTATATGACGAGTTATATTTGAAGTCAGCATTGGGCTTGGGGTTTACAGTGTGAGTGTGTGTGGGTGCACAAAAATGTAGAAAACTATAGGCTTTCAAAAACTGAGGATTGGGAAGGTAAAAGTGCTTTCAGTGGTTTAGGGGAAAAAAGGAGGGAAGAGTCAGAATACTGAAACAGCTTATTGTTGATCTGACAGCTAGGTCCTTGTTCTTCAGAGAACCCTGCTTTTGTCAAGTGACCAGACCCATGCTCAGCCCCCAGCAGCCCTTAGCTCGTCATTCAACTGAAGGGGCATTTCCCTACTGATCATTATTAGTTCAGGGGTAGGCATGACTCCTACAGCACTATCACCCCACACGCATATTTTCCACTGGCTTGTTGTGGGAAGTCCACAGAAGAGTGGGGCAACTAAACATCAGACTGAAAAGGGAAGCCCCAGGAAGCTGGAAAGGACCAGGGAGGTCATCGAGACAGAAAGGCCACCCTTCCGAGCTGCTTACGATCCCTTGGGTTCACTCTTACCTACACATGCGCAGACCTAAACTGAGCACCAGAGACTTTGAAATACACATGGAATGGGCTTGAGCAGCTTTGAAAAGCCTTTGAGAACTGAGCTGTCATTAGAACCACAGCTGGCAGAAACTGGTTGGGACTTTTGGCCTGAACCCAGTCAGCTTAGTTACCTGCTTAAAAAACAAAACAAAACAAAACAAAAACCAAAACAAACCACAAAACAGAATTCTCCACAGAATTTAAACAAGACCCTGAACTTTAAAACACAATAACTGGAATACAATCTAAAAATTCACAACATACAAAGGACCAGGAAAAAATGTCAACTGTCATGGGAAAAGCTAAGCAGTGAGTGCCAATGCTGAGATGACAGCAACTTTGGAATCGGAGCTTTACAAGAGCTATCATGGAAATGTTCTAAGAAGTAAGGGCAAGTAGTTTTGAAATAAGGAAAGGTAGAAACTTCCAGGAAAAAAATAGAGTATTAAAAGAAGAACCAAATGGAAATTTTGGAATAGAAGAACATAATTATCAAAACACAAGCCCCTCCAGGTGAGCTGAATAGCAGAAAGAAATGAACAGAAGAATCAATATATTTGAAAAGAGAGGATTAGAAATGATCCAACCTGAAGTGAGTGAGAGAGAGAGAGAGAGAGAGAGAGAGAGAGAGAGAGACAGAGACAGAGAGACAGAGAGACAGAGAGAGAGAGAAACAGAGAGAGGGAAACAGAGAGAGAGACAGAGAGAGGGAGAGAGACTTGACAGGTGTGGGAAGAGCAGATGCCTTCTTGTCTTGTGGAAAAGCAACAAATGGTCTAGAATGACATCATCCAGAAAAGGGGAGTGAAATTCACAAAAATATTTAGAAGAACAATGAATGAAAATTTCCCATATTTTGAAAGTGAGCCCCAGATATATAGAAACAAGGCAAAAAATATCATAGATGATAACTAATGATTGATAAGATCTTGAGACATGTAGTTTGTCCCTACTACTCCTTAGTTATTATGTAATCTTGAAGAATTTCATCTTTCTGAGTCTCAGTTTATCTGTAGAATTGGAATAGTGTAAAGAATATGGAGATACTTGTATGAGGCAGCCTAACAAAGCACATAGGACAACTCCAGTCACATAGTGAGGGCTGATAGGTTTTCAAAAAGAAAAAGAGAGGGGTAGGGGAGATGGCTCAGTGGAATAAGTGCCTCCCTGGCAAGCACAAGGGTCTGAGTTCAATCCCTGGTTCTGCAAAATAAATAAATAAATAACAAAAAGAAAAAGAGGGTGGTCAGCCAAGATGTTAAAGATCATAAAGACTTTAAAGAGTCCTCGGAAGTTTTTTTTTTTGTTTTGTTTTTTCTTTTTTCAGAACTGGGGATTGAACTCATGCCCTTGCATTTGCCAGGGAAGCACTAATTCTACTGAGCCATCTCCCTGACCCCCATGGAGTTCTTTAAAGTAGAAATGACCATCTGAGATCAGCTTGGTAGCAGGAACCAGACTATTTTGAATTGAACAGTAAACATTTTTTGACAAAGTTTGGTGATGAAAGGAAAATGTGAAATGAAAGGCTAACTTCACAAGTCAAAGTTGACATAACATTTCCTATTTAAAAAATGGAGATTTTATCGTATCTGTTAAACCAAAGGGATGAGCAATGAAGCAATGGAATGGGAGATTAACCATTCAGGAGAAAATGGGGTGGCTGAGGCTCATGGCTCTGCAGAGCACTGAGGTGACTGCCTTAATCCCCAGGTACTTCGATTGTTCTTCTAGAGGCATTTGTGTGTGTGTGTGTGTGTGTGTGTGTGTGTGTGTGTGTGAGAGAGAGAGAGAGAGAGAGAGAGAGAGAGAGAGATTTCCTGCTAATTCAGTGGCCTAAAGCAGAAATTAAATATCCAGTTATCATCAAAGAGGATGCAAGACTACCATGGTTGGTTGATTATGTGATTTCTGCTCTCAGTGATTTCCAAACTTCTACATCATGAAAACATAGAAAATGTACAAAATGATAATGTTTGTAAGATATATTGGTATAAATCAAAAGCCCCAGGGGTGGGGCTGACATGGCAGGCCTGGAATCAAATCCCAGGCCCCTGTACCTGCTTTCAGGCACTTTAATCCACTGAACTATTTGGCCAGCCCTTGGGCTTTTTTTTTTTTTAATGAAACCACAAAGCGGGAAGTGCTGATGTGGCTCACTGTGCTATTTCTGGTGGCGACTAATGGATCAGGACCACCCTGCTAGGAATCTCGAGGTTCCCCCAAGAGTCTCCCAGGGGTCACGAGGCTAGGGGACTGGATAACATTGGAGCCCCTGGAGCACCCTGTCTTCACACCAGTGGGCCTCATCTGGCACACTTGTTGGAGACAAAACCCAGGAGGTGAGATGGGCACTCATTAATGACTTAATGTGTGACAGACACACACACACAAATACAAATACCTCAAAATTATCCTGAAAGAATAGAGTCAGAAAAGTATAATAGATATAATAAAAGGGAAAGCAACTGAACACGAGGAATGAACAATGAAGATGAGGGAAAGGAGAAAAAATAGGAAAAAAGGAAGGGAAAAATCATGTAAGTACACAAGATAGCTGAGATATTGTATTACTAATTTCCATCAGCTTTTTGAAGATAGCAGTTAATGCTTAAAATGTTTACTTTGACCAATTTTATATACTAGTGTCTGTAATCTGAGCAACTACATCGAAGAGAGCAGTGTGCAATATAACAGCCACTGCTGAATCCTTTTCATCTTTTTAAAAAAATATGTATCATTTCTAAGGCCTTATCTATTATTTTATACTGTATGATAAATTAAAAAATAAAAAGGACAAGGAAAAAATTCAAGGTATATGGAAAGGAAGAGTTAATGTTTTAACTATTTAATTGGTCATGGATGCCTGTGTCTGGTAATCTGAGCAACAAATGTGATGATAATAATACTTAATATTACAACTATTGTTAATTTCCTATTTTTGTTTTGGAACTCTGTACCATTTTTATTGTTTTATGCTGCTTTGTTTTTGTCTTTGTTCTTGTTAGTTGTTTTTTTTTCTTTAAAATAATTTTTAAAAAAGAAAATTACTGGATTCTTAAAACATTAATTTATGACCAGTGAGGCAGCACCATGAAAGATATTATTTCATTCCCAAGAGCAACAATAGACATGAAATAGCTAAGAATCATGGGACAAGAACTTATACAGAGGGCGGGGCTTATAGCTTAGTCAGTGGGACAGTGCTTGTCTGACATTGTGCAAGACCCTGGGTTTGATTCCTTATACTGTAAGAGAAAAAAAATTACATGACCCATGACCCGATTTTACTGCAAGTTATATAGGAAGACTTCAGTAGAGCCACATTATCCTTCTAGATGGAAGAACTGAATAGTTTAAAGATGTCAAGTCTTACCAAACTCATTTATAATGTAATTCCAGTTACAGTACCATGCTTTAATATAACAACATCATTCTAAAATGCACATGAAGGATAAAGAGACAATAGTAAAGAATATATGTTGAGGGAACATAACTAGTGGCCAAGAGGGATTAGCTGTCCCAGAAAGTAAGACACAACAGAACACAGTCACTTTATCAGTTGTTTGCCTTTCTGGACTAACTCAGCAACACAAAGGCGCAGAGCAGAATCATCCCCTAGAACACGAGAGGTGCTGATGATGAAGAGAATGTCGGGTGCTGGGTGGGTGGAGTTAGAGCCCGAGATAGAGAATTGTTTTTCTGAGAGTTTCTTTTTTTTCTTTTTCTTTCTTTTTTTTTTTTTTTTTTGGCGGAACAGGGGATTGAACTCAGACCCTTGCGCTTGCCAGGGAAGCGCTTATTCTACTGAACCATCTCCCCAGCCCCTCTGAGAATGTTTCTATATGCAGGGCTTTCAAAAATGGTCATACTTTGAATGTCTCTCCCAAATCCTCTCTTCTCCTCCCTGGTCAGAAAGAGAGAAATGAATGAGCTGAGAAGGAAGTGTATGGCTCAGGAGCCTCTTCTGTCTCTTCAGTCTGTCTGCCCTCATAGTAGGTGTGCTGGTCAGCCCTCTGCTCGGGATTGCCTTAGGAGATTTGCAGGGCTCCAGCATTGCCAGGGGTTGGTTGGGTACACAGGAATCCAGGGGGAAGATGCATTCGCTATTTTGACTGCTTATCTAACCTGCCTTTATCTAAAATAAGGAAGACGATTGCTATCTCTGTTTTATAGTTATTTTTTCCCCTTCAGTTTTGGGGATTGAACCCAGGGCCTTACATATGAAAAGCATACAAGTTACCACTGGTCAGCCCTTGTACTTCTTAATTGGTTTCTAATTCATAAAATGTGTTATTTGTTGGCATTACTAACGCTCTGAAACTGGAGTAACTGGATGGCTAGTTGGGGGATAACATATAATAACACATGTGAATAAGTGAAAACTAATCTTTATAAATGTTAAACTATTAAAAAACAAAAACTTAGAGACCATACCAAGTTTCTGGATCAGGGAAGATCCTTGAAAAGCAAAGATAAAGATTTCACAACCAGACACACACACACACACACACACACACACACACACGTACACACACAGAGGCATGCAAGCAAAAATAGAATGAAAAGACAATTTTTCCAGTAAAAAAAATGAATACCTCTTTCACAAAAAGAAAGACACAAATAGCTAATAAAAGAGGAAAAAAATTACATATGGAAGCAATCAAAGGGATACAGTTAAAATGAATGAATTCTATTAAATTAAAAACTTATAAAAAGGGATACCTAGTCTTGGTGTAGGTAAAATGAAATGGTCACTGCCACTGACAGAAACATGTCAGTACAACCTTTCTGAAAATTAATTTGATAAAATTTATTATAATTCTTCAATGTTTGTACCTTTGACCCAATACATTTAAGAATGCACCCTAAGGAATTTTCAGAATATAAAGGAAAGGCTATGGCCTAAAGTTTTTGTGTAATTAAAGTAAAGACAAAGTTATATGTATGTTCGACATAAGTAAAGGCTAAATATAGTCATATAATAAAATATTATTCAGCCAGTAAGTTTACAAAGAGCTTGTTAAAATTAAGCATGAAAAAAAAAAACCCTTGTAACTCTTTTGTTTTAAAAATGCCTTAAGACAGCTTATGAGTAGATTTAATATTCAGCAAGATTACTTAAAGTAGATGAGGAAAAGAATAGATAATCAGAAAAGGGACAAAGTAATCACAGAGAACCTATTGGGAAAATTAAAATAATTATAAAAATCTGACTTGAGCAAATCTAAAAGAAAAGGTGTTTTAGAACATGACAGTGTGGAGTTTGTTGGGAAGATGACAGGAGATAAAGAAATGCAAGGACTGCCGGGCATGACAGGATCCAGTGAGACAATGTTGTTGTGGGTCCACTGTCACCAGAGCGGGAAATTCCTGAGCTTGAAATACAAAAGCCGCACAACACAGCTGTCATCTTAAACTGCCTCCCTTTCCTCCATGATCCGTCTCTAAATTTCCAGTGATTCATGTCTATGGAGGCGTGGCTCTCTCTGATTTTATAATGAGTGTTGGACAACATATTGGAAATGGGGAGTGATAAAATATTACTAAGTACATTGAGTGGCTTACACTGTCCAAAATGGCTTGTGTAGGACAAAGAGGGTAGGAGGAAGCACCAAATGACCCCAGTGGCTGCTGTCAGGACTGTGGCTGGCTCACTGCGGGCTGTGGGACATGTAACAACTTCGCTTCTAGTTACTTATGGTCCAAGGACTCAGAAAAACAACCAACCTAAGTATAAAACTATGACAGTATGAAAATATACTCAGTATCACTAATAATGAAAGAAGTAAAGAATGAAACTTTAAAATGTATCTTTTTGCTTATTAGATTGAAAATTTTTAATAACGGTTTATAATGTACAACTACAAAATAATGGAGTCAAAGAAATTATCAATGAAATTGACATTTCCTAGAAATAAGGGAAACTGAGAGTTCATAGCATGGCCGTCAGCATAGACGAAAATAGACGCATATCAAGTCGTGTTCTCATGAAATTTCATAGAGCCACATAAAGAAAAGACTCTGTAGGTATATGAGCTGCTGAAGCAAGCACAGAACCTTAGACGTACATGGAGAGAATGAAAAACACTTATTTAAAAAGGGCCATGAAGCAGAAAGAGTCTGGATTGTTCAACTGCTTGAAACAAAACTAAAAGAAGGTGGAGAAATGTTTTCAATGTTTTCAAAAATATTAGCAGCAAAGTAATTTCTACCCTTCAATTTTATACCAACAACATTAGCAATCAAGTGGGAGTAAAGACATTTTCAATAATTCATAAATGGAGGGCCCGGCAAATAAGTCAGTGGATTAAAATGCCTGCAAGCAGGCGCAGGGGCCAGGGGTTCGATCCTGGGCCTGCAGTGTCGGCCTTGCCCCTGGGGTACACTGAGATGACAATTGAGACTGGGTGTGGTGGCGCGCGCCTGTAATCCCAGCTCTGGGGAAACTGTAAACAGGCAGATCACTAGGAGTCCAATCTAGTAGTGAGACCCTGAACACCCTGTAGCCCCTTCCCTAAAAATACACACACATGCAAAAGACTTCATCAATGTAATTCTGATTCATTTTGTCTTCTTCTTTTCCTCTCTCCCTCCTTCTTTTCCTCCCTACTCCACTTTCCCCTCCTTTCCTCTTTCTTTTCTGTGGCATATGAAATCCAGGGCCTCTTGTAATGTTAAGCACACCCTTGACCCTGAGCTCCATCCCACCTGGATTCATTTATTTTCTCAGGAGGGCAATTAAAGGAGTAAACCAAGAAAAGGAAGAGCTAGAAGGTGAGCCAGGGAAAGATACCAAGGTGATGCTAAAGAAAGACCCCAAAAGAGCAGCCAGCTCATACTAGAACAAGTCAAAAACTCCTGGGAGAAAATGTTTCATGCTTTTTTTAAAAAAAAATAATTTTATACATTGTTGACACTTCAAACACTTTGAGAAGAATTTAGATGACTCATGGAGACTTAGAAGTTGGATCAGTCAGATTTGATGATTAAATATGTTATACATATATATATACACACACATACATACACACACACACACACACATATATATATATATGTGTGTATATATTGGATCAATAGTAAGAGTGTTGAAAAGTAAGCAGGTAAGTATTAACTTTAGAGGAAACACTAGGTTGTACAGAAAAAGGAATGTAAAGCATAGCATAACTTGTGACTCAGTTCTGAATAATGTCTAAAGAAGCATCAGGATATAAACACTGAATATTTCTAACCAAATTTATGGTATGAAGATTGAGAAAATAGGGTACTAGAAATGACCCTATTCTGTGGGTAGAGAAGAAGGTAAAATCTTTTCTTTTCATGACAGATGGAAATTTAAAAGTAATTTCTAAGGCAGTGGCCTCTTCTACCTTTGGACACTGTCATGTTTGGATGAGGAGTTGGCAGAAGGGCAAAGAGCCTGGTGGCGAAGTTGACACACTGAGGATGCCAGGGTGGAAGCAGAGTTGAGGTCCTTGATTTACTGCTGGGTTGACCAATCTTAGAACTGGTCCAGCTCCAGTCCATTTGTGGTGGGAAGACCTCAGTGACAGTAAGGAGAGTACCTGTGGCTTCTACAAGTGCTTTGAACAAATTCTATAGGTTGGTGTATCTTCTGAACAAGGTATGAAAAACTAGAAGCAAAGCGCATATTAATGATAAGATATATGATTATTCAGAAATGGGCATCTGAGATGAACACACGCTTCTCAGAGGAAGAAATTAAAGAAGCGAATAAATATATGAAAAAATGCTCCACATCACTAGCCATTCATGACAAGCAA
>NW_004524691.1:6625352-6629764 GCF_000260255.1 Octodon degus | reverse complement strand
GCAATTAACCACTAAGAAGAATGTATGCAGTGTGTTATTTGTTGAATCTGTACTTCCGATTTGATTTGAAACTGTCTCATTGCTATCTGTTTATCAATAAAATTTAAAAAAAAAGATATATGATTATTAAGCACTGACAATGTACCATATCTTTTAGGCTATCAGAATACTGAGAGCCTTTCAAACTATAAGTATTAAGGGACTGGCCAGATAGCCCTACAGATTTAAGTGCCTGCTTAGGCAGATGCAGGGACTGGGGTTCGATCCCCAGGTTGCCATACCGGCCCTGCCCACAGGGCAAGCTGAGAGAGTGATTGAGACTGGGCGAGGTGGTGCACACCTGTAATTCCAGCACTTGAGAAGCTGCAAAAAGGAAGATCACTACGAGTCTGATCTGTGTAGTGAGATCCTGTATGAAATACAAAAAACAAACAAACAAACAAACAAACACCCAAAAAAACCCACCACCACCAACAAAAATACCCTTATGAGTATTACTGTCTCTGGTTGTAAATCTTTGCGTGCATAGAACTACTTAAGTGAAAGTGATTTTACTGAAAATGGCTCCTTGTATTCATATAGAAATTTATACTTTTTGTAGTACTGGGGATTGAACCCAGGGCCTTCATTGAGCTACATCTGCAGCCTAGTTTTACTTATTGTTTTTGATACAGGGTCTTGCTAAGTCTTTGATCATCTAGGTTGGGCTTGAGCCAGTGATCTCCCTGTCTCAGCCTTCTAAAATGTTGGAATTACAGGCCTGCATTACCCGGTAGAAGTACATACTTTAAAAAAATAATTTTGCTACATGGCAAGTTATCATTTGAAAGAAGAATATTATAGTCTGCTAGTTATTTCATAAATACTAAAGAAATGACTAAAGCCAATGTACATTTTGATGAAGACTTTGGAGGAGGTACAATGACAACTCACATACAAACACACACAAATGTACTTAACCTCATAGGAAAAAATAGTGATGTAGATAGGTGGGATTAAAAATACTTTGAAAGGCTGAGGAGATAGTTCAGTGGTCTAAGTGCCTGACTGGCAAGCACAAGGACCCAAATTCAGTCCCCAGTACTGCCTGCCGAGCCTGTACTGGTATGATGGCACATGCCTGTAATCCCAGTGCTGGGGAGGCTGAGACAGAATGATCACTATGAGTCTGAGCTGCCTAGCAAGATCCTGTACCAAATAC
This sequence comes from Octodon degus, assembly GCF_000260255.1. Classification (NCBI taxonomy): domain Eukaryota; kingdom Metazoa; phylum Chordata; class Mammalia; order Rodentia; family Octodontidae; genus Octodon; species Octodon degus. The sequence continues at coordinate 6,628,563 of NW_004524691.1, read as the reverse complement.
ATAAATAAATAAGAGATTTAAAAAGTACATTGAAACTTACCTTTAAATTAATACATTTTGGTCACAAGTATTAGAATTAACTTTATAATTACGTTTTTTGCTGTTGGTAAAGATTCAAAAAATCAATTTTCATCTCTAACATTTTCCATAAGAATTTAAAAAGGAACTTACTTGCAATCTCATGTACAATAAGCACTATATTTATGTGGTTTTCATCATTTAATTCTTAGAATTAGGAATGGGGTAGTATTACTTTCCCCATTTGTCTTAAAATGAGTGTCTCATAAATGTAAGATTTGAACACAAATATGAAAATGATGATTCTAGAAATCTGGAATAGATTTTTATATTAAATATCTTGACACAGGTGTGTTAGTGTGGGCCAGCTATTTTCTGACTGTGGGCACATGTATTCCAGAGGCCCAACACTTTGCATTCTCACAGCTCAGTTATCTGTCCTTCTGCACAAATGCAGTTGCCTCTGGAATGAATGTGGTGTATAAATACTGATTTCATTATCATTTGGGAATTTACCATGCGCTCTCTGAAGCTCTTCCACATTCTCTCCACTTCATGAGGGCTGGTTTTTATGCACGTGTCCAGAAGCCAAAGAGTGTACCTATCTCTGTACTTACGATAGCCTTCCGTGAGCTTAGCCAATCATTCATGTGACCTCTGAGTATGAAAGTGGAGTGAGCAGGAGAGAGACGCTGATCATACTGTGCTCTGGCACAGAGCCTGCAAGTTTTCTGGACCAGGAACATAGGGCAAGACTACACTAAACTCAGAGTCTCGCAGTCTTTTTTTTTTTTTTTTTTCTCAGAACTGGAGATTGAACTGAGGCCCTCGTGCTTGCCAGGCAAGCACTTATTCTACTGAGCTATCTCCCTGGCCCCTACCCAGTCTAATTCTATTGATATAGTTACAGCTGACCTGCCACCTTCCAAAGATATTTTATTTGCCTGCCAAGGAACTGGTGCAAAATGATTTGTGAACAATATCCCAGCATGCTTCTGATCAACCCCCAAATAGGACAGGAAAGCATCAAACAAGATTGGACTATCTATCAATGATATGCAAGAACACCAGCATAAAAAGCTTTTATGTCCATCTCAATTATTTAATGTCTGCCAGTTCAAAAGTGTATCATCTCTGCCCTGGTGTTAATAAACACTGACATCTAAAGTGAAATGAGCTATTTCCATCTCATTGGGAAATGGAAATGGAAATGTCAAAGGAACACGGAGAATAGAAGGGGAGAAATCCTAACACAGTAACATCTAATTAATAATGCAACTTAATACACCAGAGCAGGTTTTCTGGATGAGAAAGTGTTGATCAGAATGAGACTTCTCTCTGATGGTACAGACAGCCCAGCTGCAGAAGCTGTCTCTTTAGATGTTTTTTGACACCAGTTATTCTCTAAATTTTACTTTTATAGCAGTTGGAAAGCTATGCATGTTCTATATTGGAAGGGTCCATAGAGATCAAGTCGAATCCTTTTGTTCAACAGAATTAAAAATATATTCCAGAGAGAGGAGACAACAGGACAGAATCCAGACCTTCTGAGTCTCACTAGAGATCTTTCCACTTCTTGGCAAGGCCTCCTCAGGAAAGCACCCTGCCATCTGTAACTCATCTGTGTGGGTCATTCTCACACAGTGCTTAGTTGACAGGACATGCCAGTCCTGTGAGAGACAGGTCTAGTCTTTCTCAGGTTCCCAAACTCCTTGGATTATAGGCATAATCTAGTTCTATTATTTCTATAGTGTGTGATAATGACTACTTCTATTTTTTTCCTTTTTTGTCTCATTCTTTAAAAATAAAAGGTATTAGTATTTGCACTACTTTTCCTGTAAAGAAAAATTACTTTTTATTACTTTTGTGCCTTAAAACATTTTAACAAGAATTTCAGGTTTCAGGATATGACCATGGAGATGAGTTGACCAAACACTGAAGTTGGTAGTAGTGTTGGGGGGTGGGTGATGTCCATGATTTAAGGCCCAGCTGTCAGCTAATTGTCTATGCAGGTGCCAGAGTTGCTCAGGATAATGATGTGAGATGGGCCAGCACAGAGAAAAAGCTGAGAGCCAGACACTGATAGCTTCCAAAACAACAAAGAAATGGGCAGAGGTGGGAAGGTGTGGGAAACGAGAAGGTGAGGGTAAGGAGAGTTGCTCAGGTGGTCCTCCACAGTAGGTCAGCCAGATGGATGGCATGGATCTCAGGGGAGAACCAAAGAGTTACACTCTTGATCTTTCAGTGAGGCACTGATGAGGGCTGAATGTGGTCAGAGCCAGCGCTCCAGCAAGACAAGGGGGTTGAGTGGATACTTTGCTTGAAGGTTGCGGTACATAAAAGTTTTAAATTTTTTCTTATTTTTAAATACCCAGTGCATCACAGGAAAAATACACCAAGCCTGGTATGTACAGGATAACAAACAACTCTAAACCACATGGCTGTGTAATTGTCGATTTGTTAAAGAAATAGTATAATTTTGGCATTCTGACAGTATTTTGTGTGTGTTCCCTCCTTACCGGCTCCCTTTCTCTAAAATTAACTACTATTCTGACATTCAGGGTGATTATTTCCCCCCTGGCCTTTCTAGTTATTAATTTTTTAAAATTTTACTTTCCTCGCTACTCATTTGGAAATCATTATCACCTTTCATAATGATAACTTGCACCCATATTTTATGAAAGCCTAGCATTATTTTTCTCAATGACAACTAAAAATTTAGGAGACTTTAATGCCAAGTGCAGTGGTGCACACTTGTCCTGCCAGCTATGCGGGAGGAGGCTGAGCATGAGCATTACAAATTTAGAGACAGCCTGATCAACTTACTGAAATCCTACTTTAAAAGGGGGGGCACTGGGGTGTGCTCAGTGGTCCAGTGCTTGCTGAGCATGTGTGAGATCTGGGGCTCAATCCCTGGTACTGAAACAACAATTAGGTACTTCATTCCATCTGCTGTTTTCCTAGCGATATGCTTTTGCTCTTCTGTACTTTAATTCTACATACTTTAAAAGCACCAAGACATCATCACTACGCTGGTGTTCATTTTGCTTTCCACGTATGCAACTTTTTTTTTGCTCCTATTTTCCTTATAGCTCAGAATTCTTACTTACAATCCTATTAGTGTGAAAAACATATTCTTTTTAAAAATTTTATTTTGAAGAGTAATAACAAAAGCAAGACCAAAAATCAGAAA
>NW_004524691.1:6583824-6625252 GCF_000260255.1 Octodon degus | reverse complement strand
TGATTAACAATGGTTGATATATTATCTATTTTTATCATCAAATCTGTTGCTCAGCTTAACAGATATAATTATGTAAAATTGGCCATATGATTGAATATTACTCTTTGCTTTCAAGAAATTCTTCAATTTTTGTTTTTGTCTGTCTTTGTCTTCTCTTTTTAAAATTTATTTTAAAGAGAGTATAGTAAATATGACACTAGAAACAGTTCGCAATTAGAAGACCAAGATGACAGGCATTCAAGCATGGCTTTTGTGTTACACATTGCTGTCCTTGATGCAGTTGCCTAGATGCAGATATCAGTGTAGAGAGTTAGTCAAGGTGAAAATTCTACACATTAACTGTTATTAAAAAAAAAACTGATGGAAATCCTTAGTACAATCATCTAGTCATCCTGGAAGCATGCAATTATGTATTTAGGAAAAGTGCATGCCTTAGAATTGCTTGCACACGGGAGTGGTGATGGCATTATCTCTGAGCTCTTGTTTGCCTGAAGTGTACTCAGCCTTTCTTCTTGTAGGAGATGCTTGTTGGGTAGAAGATTCCAGGGGGCAGTAATCTTCTTTCAGCAGTTGGAGATATCATTGACTTCTGGTTTCCACTATGACAATCAAGAAATGATGTGTCAGTTTAATGGATACTCCTTTGAAGCAACTCTATCTTTTTCTTGTGTGGATGCCTCTAAAGATGCTATTGTTTCCCATTTTTCTGTACTTTCACTATGATGTAGCTAACATTTTTAGTGACTTTTTGGGGGGATTTCAGGGATATTGAATCTGTAGATTGGCAAATTTCACCAATTCTGGGACATTCATAGGCATCATTGCTTCAAATAGTACCTCTCTTCATCCTGTTATGTGAAGATTCTTCTGACAGCAACCTCTGTTCAGGATCTTTGGCCACTAATAGTCAAGGGCCACATAATCCAATTGTAAGGACTAGGGTTCCCAGGATAGATTGTTTCATCTTTACTCCAAGGCTGCTGCCCTACCTTATAATGGGGCGTGTGTGTGTGTGTGTGTGTGTGTGTGTGTGTGTGTGTATGTGTTTGTGTCTCCTGTTAGACCTTCCACTGGGCATCGACACCAAAGTTTAAACTTTTCAGAATAGACAAATGAACTCAGCAGCTTTTCTGCTCATCTAATTCACTGAGCTTTTATTTGTTTCCTGCAGTTTTTCAACTTCCTAACATCTTCTTATCCTTTTCTGAGGCTTTAAAGAAGGCTTAAAAGTGAATTAATCTCCTTTTAAGTTGTTGTTCCAAATATCTTTTAAGGTGGTACTGCCAGAAATAGGGGATTGGGATGTTTCTTTACATAGAGTGGAGACTCTAGAGGGAATAGTAGGAATTTTTTTTAAAGAAAAAAGGAGGCCGGGGAGATAGCTCAGTAGAATAAACACCTGCCTGGCAAGTTCAGGGTCTGCAGGAGTCACATGGGTTTAACCTGGCCTCAGGCACAGCTCCCTCACTGCCTTGCCTCATGTCACTCCCATGGGCTGCCATCTTAGAGAGCACATTATTCTTTCTAAAGAGTTGTTAAAATAAGTATGTAGGTTACTGAAATGCCCTCACAGTACCTCAGGTTCCCCAGACTGCTGCCTCTGCTTCCTTCACCTCATGTCCTCTTAAGTCCTGAAGCTTTTTCTTCCTCAGTATCTCTCATGTCTGGTTCTTCTTATAATTGTCAGTCTCTATTTTAGTTCAGATCATGTCTTCTGAAATTATCTTGACTTCAGTCTCTCCTTGCACTGATCCTCCTGCCTAATTTATTTGCCGAAAACAGTTATTTCTCAATTCAAACATCTTTAGTGGTTTGCTCAAATTTTTAATCCAGTCTTCAGGTTCCTTTGTAAGCTGATTCCAGCTGGCTTTTCTAAATTTGTGTGGCAGCAATTCAGTTATGAGGCAGATTAAACAGCTAAAAAAGAAAGAAAGAAAGAAAGAAAAAAGACCTTAAATATGGCAGCATAAAAAGCTGGAAGTTTCTTTCTTTTTTTTTTTCTTTAAATCGTGCTCTATTATCTTTAATTAAACAGAGACCTCTATAACATCTCAGAGACCATTTCACCCACTGCTCTGTTTGACTTCTAGCCTCTTATCTCTCTGTTCAGCAGTGGTGAAGCAGATTCCTTTTCCTTGTGGAAGAGAAATCCATGGCTTGCTGCCTTTGTTGGTGACGAAGGTGTTGGAGAGCAGAGTGGAAAAGCTGTTGCCATTGGCATCTTTCACATGAACCACATCAAAAGAACCAGGATGCTTCTCTCGGTTGGTTGGTGATCACTCCAATTCTTCCCAAGTTAGCACCTCCAGTCACCATACACAGGTTACCAGTGTTGAACTTCATGAAATCTGTGATCTTGACAGATGCCAAATCAATCTGGATGGTGTCATTGTCCTTGATGAGGGGGTCAGGGTAGTGAATGGTGCAAGCATTTTGGGTGACCAGATGAGGGATCCCTTTTGCACACACAAAGATCTTCCTCACTTTGCACAACTTGTACCTGGCTTCCTCAGGTATAATCTGATGAACAGGCAACCCTTGGTATCATAGATCAGATAGAAATGCTCTCCTGTCTTGTCAATGCTAATGACATCCCTGAAGCCAGCAGGACAGGTTATATCAGTTTGGACTTTGCCATTGGTCTTAATGAAGCACTGCATGCAAATCTTTATACTTCATCTCCTGTCAGAGCATACTTGAATTTGTTCTTAAGAAGAAAACGAGAGGCAGACATTCTCTCAGCTTGTGGGGACCTGTGGATGGACAAGCAGCAAACACATTGGTCATTTTATCCAGCATCCAATGCTTTGCAGCTGCTACTCGCTTCAGATGCTTCTTGTGACCATGAGCTATGGCTGTGGCCAACTTCACCATTCTCACTCCCAGCTGCATGGCTCCCAGGGTGGCTAGAGGTTTATTTCTTTCTCCTGCCAAACTCTAGATTGTCCAGAGTTGATTTGGCAACTTAGTAATGATGCTACTGTGGTAACCTATGTTTGGGATATGGGTCCCAGTAATTCATGCCTCCTTCCATCCACACCCTTATGTATTTTTTCTCATACTCTACAAAGGTAAATCAAGGATATGTATTTCTATTTGCATTACATGATGATTAATTTCACTTCTGTCAACTTGGCTGGGCTACAGGAAGCCTGGACAGCTGATAGGACATTACTTCTGGGCCTTTCTATGAGGGTGTTTCCCAAAGATATAACTTGAATTAGTTGACTGAGAGAAGGAGATGGGTTTCCCTGGTGAGGGCAGACATCATTCAGTCCATTGATGGTCCACTAGAATAGAGCACAGAGGTGAAGGGAGGGTGAGTTATTTCTCAGTTCTTGAGCTGAAACATACATCTTTCCCTGCCCTTAGAGCTGACAGAAGCTCCTACTCTCAAGCTTTCAAATCCAAGGACTTTCAGCAATGCCCCCTCTCCAACGCCTATCACTTTCAGTCCTTTTGACTCAGACTAAATTGACCCAACATCTGACTCTCCAGGTTGTGAGTAATATATTGTGGAGTCTCTAATCCCATGAGCCAATTCTCCTCATAAATCCCCTCTTGCATATCTGTGTAAGTGTAAACTACTGGCTCTTTTTTTCCTGGAACATAAGTGAGGTGCATTTTATACAAGGTCAAATGGAGAATTCAAGAGGTTAAAGGATTTGATTAGAAAATGAGAAAAAGAGACAGGAATCTAATGTCATCTGATGTTAGTTGCGAGACTTCACTTTGTAACATTGTTATACTATAGGAGAAGAGGAAATGAAATAAAGGAAATCAAATAGCTTCCATTCATTGAAATGGTTGTTCACAGGGTTAAGCACTACCGTCACACCCAGAAGTACTGTGCACACACTTTCCCCTTCAAAATTCTTTTCTGTCAAATATATTAATAAATGACAAGTAACATAAAGAGAGGTGTGCACTCCCCTTTCCTTCTCTATCTTCTTAATTAATCAAACCTATACCCTTTCCTATTGGCTCAGAGAGAAAGATTTGCATAATATCCTGGTTTCCATGGTTCAGAGCATCCTCTTTGTTAGTTAACTCTTAATGGAGAAATCATGTAAAACCCTGTAAATGACCATATGAATTATGCATAAAGGACTCAACTCAAGCCATGCATACAAAATGGGCATAAAAAAGAACACAACCTTGACTGTCTTATTCTTTTATAAATAGTCCCACACAGGGCTTGCTGGCTTATTCTGTAGCCCTTTCTTAGCACAGAAGTAGAGTTTAAGTGATTGGTTTGAACTAATTTACAAAATGGAGACTACTGATTAAGAAAATGAAGTTTTATAAATGCAGTTGAATAATAATTATAATACACCTTGAAAGATATCTGTGTACCTTGTGTAATACTCTGTACCTTGCACATTCTGTGCATGAAGTAATTGAGGAAAGCTGCCACTTTCTTTTCCAATCCAGATAAGAAGTACCAGGTTTAGACTGGTGACTGGCTTGTTGAGCTCAGAGAAGCCCCAGGGATCCAGAATTACATTAGGAGTTTCCAGAGAAATAGAACCAGTACAAAGTGGTGGAGAGTATGGCAGAAGTCCCAGTCTGAGAAGAAGAACTATCCATATTTAAAGGCAGAAAATGGATATTCCAGTTCAAACGAAAATGAATTCACCCTTCTGTCTTCTGTTCTAGCCTTCAACAGACGGAATGCCGTCACCCTTCGCTGTCAGGGTGGATCTTCTTTTGAAACACCCACAAAGACACACTTGTAATAATGTTTTGCACACCATCAGGGGATCCATGAGTCCAGCCAAGTTAGATGCATAGAATTAACCTGCACGATACTTAAGCACCACCTACTTTTCTCCAACTTTGCTTTTCATAATATCTTTGAGGACAACACTGAGCCCAAGCCTTCCATGTCCTATTTAGTTCTCTAATTAATTTTGTGTCACTTTTCCTCTTGCTTAGAACTTTTCAGCCCTTGGATTCTTTTTGTGACTTGAAAACATTAAACTTGTACCTATCTTAGGCCCCTTACCCTTGTTCCTTTTGTGTGGAATGACCCTGCTACCCCATTTTGCATTTTCAGCTCCTTCTTGTCATTTCTGTCCTAGTTAAATGTGACTTCCTCCAGAGAATCCTTCCCTGATCACCCAATCTGAACAACACATAACTTGCTTTTATTTTCAGCTTTTCACTTCCCAATATTTTTTTACTTATTTAGTGTGTCTTATTATTTGTCTTTCCCATAGCAAGCTGTAAGCTCCATAGGCAGGAATCTTATCTGTCTTGTTCTGTCCCCAGGTCTAGCCATAGAACATACACAGTGTTTGCTAAATGAACAAATGCCTTTGTAATTTGGGTCAGTCATATTAGAAACACAGGTTGGTTTACTTCCATTTGAATTGATTCATTCATTTTAAAAAAGGAAGTTTTTCAAAGTTAGTGTTATTTCATAGTTTAATAAAAGTAGGTGAGCCAGTTCAAGCTTCAGTAAATTGGTGGACTATAACTCTTATGTGTATAATTCACATCATCAACCCAGGTACCTGAAACTGTCATTTGAGTTATTTTTGTTGGTCTTGGGACTGCCTTTCCTTTTTCTGGGCTCCCAGGACTCAGTACAAGTCCTGTGTCCTTTGTGAAGCTTTCTTTGACCACCCAGGCCATAGACCTGTTTTTCATCCACTTCTTCTCTTTTTCAGCTCTTAGTACACCATTCTCAAGGCCTCAGACAGCAGTGCTTTTCAGTTTCTATGCTGTGGACTGTATTTGTTTGAAATCAGGGTGAGGTAGCCATTGCTCCTTGTTGTTGCTGCTGTTCGGCCGCCATGAAGTGCTGCTCTCTGCCCTGTGCCCCTCTGCCTCGGAGCCAGCTGAATATGGACTGAGACCTCCAGTAACTTGAAAGAGTTAATTTTATAGAAACCAAACTCTTGGTTTCATGAAAATGGAAGAATGAAGTTGTGAGTCAAAGGAGGGAGTAAGGAATTCCTTTTATTGGAAATAATAAGAAGAAAAAACATCTCCAGGTTTCTCCAGGAGGCAAACCTGAAGAGTGAAATTTCTGCCTGACTCCTTAGGCCGGACCTTCTAATGTTATGCTCCATGGTGTCCTACTTGTCAAAATCTTCAACCAGAGTGGGAAGTTTTTGCTGAATGGGGAGAAGATCTTGAGATAAATGTTGCAAAAGTAGATGTCACAGAACAGACAGGAATGAGTGGACGGTTTATCATAACTGCTCTTCCTACGATTTATCACTGTAAAGATGGTGAAATTAGGCGCTACCAGGGTCCAAGGACTAAGAATGACTTCATAAACTTTATAAGTGAAAAAGAATGGAAGAGTATTGAGCCTGTTTCATCATGGTTTGGTCCAAGTTCTATTCTGATGAGTGCTATGTCAGCACTCTTTCGGCTCTCTATGTATGTCAGGACTTGCTATGACTATTTTATTGAAGACCTTGGACTACCAGTTTGGTCATCATACACAATTTTTGCTTTAGCAACTTTGCTTTCAGGATTGTTATTAGGACTTTTAATGATATATGTGGCCGATTGTCTTTGTCCTTCCAAAAGGCGCAAACCACAGTCATATCCTTCAAAAAAAACATTATCGGAATTTTCTCAACCTTTGAAAAAAATGATCGAGGAGTAAGAAGCTGCTGCTGAAGATATTTCAGAAGAAGTAGCGGAAAGTAAAGAAGGAACAAACAAAGACTTTCCACACAGCACCGTACGACAACGCCCTGTGGGCCCATCATTGCCCCCAGATCAATCCTAGTTAATTTTTATAAATATCTTTTAATACCATGATTCTGATAAAACAAAACTGATGGTTTCTTTTTTTTAGGTGAACTATTTCAGAGTTCAGTCTAGATTGTCATCAAACATTTTTATTCAGAAAATATAAGCAGGTATAAAAGTTTAAAATACACGATCTGAGAAGATTGAGGTTTAAACAGTAGCTTAATTTTAGAAAATCTGGTGCCAAGCAATAAGATTTATGTGTGTTTAATAATAACCTCTTTTCAAGACTGAGTTGAAAAATCGTATTTCCTAAGATTTACATTAATTGGGGGTATTTAAGAAGATTATTCAGAGAAAAAAAATTCTCATTTGATGTATTTTTTTCTCAGTTTCACTGTGTGAAAAAAAAGCATTTCCCATGAATGGGAACTTTGCCCCTTGTCTCAAGAAATGTGTATTTCAGTGATAACGTTGGTCTTTTAGAGTTAACAGTCCAAAATTTCAATTTTTAGATTATGCAGCTAGTAAAAATTACAGTTTTCTTTTTAACATCGTACACAGGATATGTTACTTATTTAAAAAGTTTGTATAAGTCCTTGGTGTTGATTCCTATAAAGGTTGATTGCCTGTTTTATTTCTTTTTTTCAGTTGTATGGTTTCTTTTTTCCCCTGTGGGTTGCATTTTTAAAATTGGATGCTATGAACAGTATTGCTATCAATATTTACTGCCAGTAAGCAGTACTTTTTGTTGTTTTACGTTGAACTTTACTAGTAAAGACACATCAAATTGAAAAAAAAAAAAAAAAAGAAATCAGGGTGAGACTCTGTATCCCTTATTTTTCCTGGGTTTCTGGCTTGGACCTATTACACGGTGTTTATCATTTTCATATTCTGTGAACCTACAAACCCAACTACAGTGGTATTTTTCGTCTCCAATTTTTTTAAAAAAATGAGTGTCTGATATTAGCAGAGGTAAGGCACAGGAAGATCAGGCCTAACTTTGGCCAGGATACATGATAATTGGCAAGGGGAGTTCAAGCCTCTTTCCAGGATGCCTGAAATACATAGGGTACTTCCCCTGCTTCTTGTAGTTGAGATCATCCAGTGAAGTCATTCTTAGCAAGAAAATGATTGTAAAAATGCAAGAACTAGATCCCTTTATCTCCTGTAATAGTATTCCGCAAAAGAAGGTAATCCTGCCAGCAAAGATAAGGCCTAATTTTAGCTGTGTTCCTCGACAGAACCATGACACTCTCCTCTTTGTATCCAGGAAACCAAATTAGCATCTCTTTACCAAAAAAGTGATATTTTAGCAAGATACTCCTAACATTTCTTTCCCTGAGAAAGAGTTACATCTTGGATGAAATCATGGCCTTAGTGAACGACAGGGTAAAAATTTTAGTTTTCTTAACAGCAGACAATCTTTTCCCAAGGGAAAACTTATTACTATTTGGTGGTCTCTTTGGATAGGACACTTAGTATGAGTGTGGCGGGCCTTTGAGCTAGAATTGTTAGTCCTGGGATTGCTTTCTAAGGAGAGAGGATTCAAATGATTGAAAGGGGCAAGGAAAACCTGTTCCCAAATCTCTCTCACTTGCAAAGAGTTTCACCTCCAGAAGGTACTAATTCCTTTTCATTTTAGAAGGCTTCCTACCATTTAGTACTTATTTTAAGACACAGCCCTCCTAAATAGAAGTAAACTCCAAGATATTCATTGAGTGGTGAGTTATAGGTTTTTGTCAATCATGTATCTTCTATGTTGTACTATAATATAGTTTTACAATGGTAGAACTTACTACTTTGCTATTTCTTTGGTGTTAGCCTCCTACTAGGTGACTGTTGGGATCCCTTTGTCTCTCAGTGTTATCAATTGTACCTGAGGAGAAATGGTGGCAGGAGTGAGAAAAGGATAGACAAAAAGACACAAACTGGATTAGGTGGTGGCTCATCTGCCTAGTTGGCAAGAGGATCCCCTGATCAATAGTAAGAGCTTTTATTTATACTTTTTACAAAATTGCAAGACACAAGGTTGCCTAGTTACTAATAACCCACAATGTCCAGGCAGGTTGCTTTTCTGAAGACTGAGGTAGCCTGACTACAAAGGTAATGAAGACTCATCCTGCTCTCCCACATATGACCAGTTTTAACTTCAGTGGCTCCTAGCATAACTCCCTTTTTTGTTTTGTTGTATGAGTGATACATGTTCCTATGCAGTTGGAGAAACTGTGTTTGGAGAACTCTGTAGAAAACTTTATTCTTGATTACAGTCCAAAGATTTAGGGTGTGTGTATTCAGCAGCTTGACTCTATATAGTCTAATAGTCCATAATAGTAATGAGTTATCAGCACAGCTGGTAATTGTCAGAAGTTGTTTGTGACTTGAGCCTTTTACAACTTAGCATATTAATATGACATTACTTTTCACATCTTGTGATGGAAAAGGTGGATCCATCACATCTTTCTGCTGGATGGTTAAGACCAATTTTAAGTAAGACCTGTATAAATAAAAAATGGTCTTTTGCTATCTGACAAGGTCAGTTAATCTCTTCAGGATTTACCTTGGATATACAGCTTTTTCATCTTCTGTCAGTATTAGCCATCTGGATGAGTCATGGCCATTGCTTGACCAGTTTGCATTCTGTGAAAGCCTAAGAGATATTTTTCTCTCTTAGTGACTCTTCTGAGGGAAACTGTACATCATCGATCTCTTTTCTCTATGGCCCCATAATCTCCTTGATAAGAAAATTTGGGATACTACTAAGTTACAGGATGTCACAGCAGAGGCTTTCTTATGTCCTGAGTCCTCACTGACCTTGAAGGGCTAGGCCCAAAATATCTTTTTAGCCAGCTATCTCTCTAACATTTGATCTCTAAACTTTAGTTGTTAAACATCCAGAAAAGAAGCTTAATAATATTACCCTGTAACAGAGGCAGTAAGCTTAATATTACAATCTATCTGAATATCGAACACCTTAGACATAAAATGGAACTGCTATTTTTTAACAACCATGGATATTCTAATATTTAAATCTCTATAGAATGTTAACACAACAATTACGTATTTTTACACAGAAATTTAGAAATCAAAATCATATATAACATTGTAGCAAGACAATCATGCTGAAATTTTGTAGTATACTTAAGTTTTCATTTTGACATAACATAACACTTAACCAATCATTTCTATGTAATACATAAGAAACGCTCACCTAATTAGTCGTCCTTAGATGAGATATACTCACAAGCATTTTGTTAAAGGCAGAGATCTGAATCTGAGAGACAGTCTTATCACAATAAGCAATCTTTGTTTTACATTTGGAAGACCTGCCCATCTGGAATCATGAATGAATTTAATACAGCACAATATTAAAAATAATGAATTACCATACACATATGAAAAGCTTTGTTTCCTTATTTAGTTTCATACAAAAGCATCTTTTAAGAGAAAATCTTATTGTAATTTTTTTCTGAAAAACTTTATCTTTCAAACAATCTGGTAACTTAGAAAAAGCATGCTTAAAGTCTATATCCAAAATTGTATTATGAACAAATGATCAAAAAAGAAAAAAGAAGAATAGCTGTTCACAAAATGACACACAAACATCTTTACAAAAGCAAGTGTACACTCAAATAGATATTCCTTGCCAAATTAAATTATATTTTAATATATTTTTATATTAAATTACAATTTTTTGAAATTTATAATTATAAATAAACTAGTCATATTTTGTTATTTGTCAATTAGCAGAGATCTCTTGTAGGAAATTTTTGGAAGGAATAAAATCTTTTATCTGTAATTAAATGCAGGGCCAGGGGGATAGCTCAGTGCAATAAGTGCTTGCTTGGCAAGTGCAAGGTCCTGAGTTTAATCCCTGGTACTACCAAAAAAAAAAAAAAAATCATAATTAAATGCATAATTTGTATTTTGTCATAAAACTAGTAAATTTTAGCTCTGTTATTTTTATATATTTTATGACCTAATTTAACCGTAGATTTCCATTTTATCAGTGCCTTCAATAGGCCCCAGGTTGGATTTAGCTTCATAGCTGTTAACTTCTTCTCCAGTTCTGGTTTCATTGTACAGCCTGACAGCACAATTTAGTACCCAAATAGGTTGTTCAGCATTCTCTGGAAAAACACAAGCATACCTTTATCCCAGGTTAGTAGTGGACTGGGTCCCTTCCATTGTCCTGTATGGTGATCTCTCCGAAGGACCCTTTTTAGTCTCTTTTCTCTTACCTGATAGAATTGTCTTTCTGCTGCTGTACTTCCATATTTTGTGGAATTTAAAAAATTAATAGTGTATACTGCCAAGTGAAGTCTATTATGAGGTGTGAATTTTGTAGGGAAAGATCACCCTTTTTGTTTTTGTAACTGAATTTTGATCATACAGTGAGCATGTTCAACAATTCCTTAACCTTGAGGGTTATAAGGAGTCCCTGTGATAAGGGAAATATGAAAGTTTTACAGAACTTTTGGAAGGCAGCACTTGTGGATGCTGGGCCACTGTCAGGCTTAAGTGTCCCTGGGCAGCCAGGGGCACTAAAGACATCCAGACAGTGAGAAATATGTTTATCTGCTTCACCAGTGCAGGCAGCAGCAACCATGTATCTTGAGGAAGTGTCCACTGAAACATGGTCCCGATGTAAAGAACCAAATTCGGGAATGTGTGTGACATCTATCTGATCAAAGATAATTGGGGTGTAACCCCTGGGGTTGAGCCCCATGGAAGGTCAGAGAAGATATTTTATACATGAAGGACATGGTTTAACATTTTTGGGGCCTGTTTTCTGGTCAAATGAAACTGCATAAGGCAGAAGCATTTTAATGAAAGGTGGCATGAGATGCAGAAGCCTGTTGAATGGTAGCTGTGGGAGTAACAGTCACAGCACCCAGAAATCTGTCTATAGCAGCATTCCCTTCAGTGAGGGTACTGGTAATTGAGAATGAGGGCATATATGACCTACAGAACAGGGAACATGATGTGACTGCATGAAAACCTGGAGAGTGTGAAGTAAATGGAAAAGGTGTTGACTAGTGTGTATAGTGGCAGTACTACACTACACAGATAACCTCCGTATGAAAAGATGTTAATTGGAGTAGATAAATGATCTTGAATGCCCATGTGAATGCTCATAATTCAGTCTTTTGTGTAGAAGAGAAATCTGTGTCCTGTATTCTGGAAGATAAGGCTGTTACATAACCTCCATGACCTGAAGCCAATCCATCTGTGAAGACAGAGATGCCCCCTACTATAAGGACTGAACTTATTTTTGAAGGGAAGACAAGGGGTATAAGAGAAGCAAATTGTATTAATTTATCTGAAGAATAATGGCAGTCAACAACACCAGGGAAGTTAACAAGTGCAGATTGCCAAAAGGATGAAAATTGCCATAACTATTTTTGCTGAACTGAAGAAAAGGGAACAATGACAGTTTGTACCCCATTTGTCCACATGCAATCAGTCCTGCCACAGCATCATGAAAGGGAGGAATAGTTTTTTGTTTATTTGTTTGTTTTTGTACATTAGTACAGGAATGCAGAGTCTCACTATAGAGATAGGATTCTGCTGTTTTCAGCCTCCCAGTGCTGGGATTACTGTGTGCACTACCACACCCAGTCTCAATTGCCATCCCAGCTCACCCCATGGATGGGGCTGGCAAGGAAAGGCAGGGATTGAACCTCAACTGCTGCACTCTGCCGAAGCAGGTGCTTTAGTCTTCTGAGCTATCTGGCCAGCCCTAGGGAAGAATAGTTTTATGTGGAGTCTGTGGCATCTGTAGCCATTGTAAGGGACCCTGAGACTGCCAAAGAACCCCAGTGGGCAATACTAAGTTGGGAAAATAATTAAAAATGTTGGCATAAATTGGTCAACTTTAGAGAGCTAAGCATTAGAAAGAGACTGATTAACTTCACCTGAGGCAGTTTTAGCCTCTGGTATTCTTTTAGAAGCAGGGGCTAAGTCTCCCTTGAGAATGTCAGACAGGTCTTAACTCATGAGTAGTTAGCTTAAGAGCTGGGCAGAGCCAATTAATATTACCTAGTAAAGTCTGAAAATGATGAATGGTTTATCTGAACAGCTTGGGGCACAATATATCTTTGTTGGATAAGTTGACCCAAATATGAAGAGGTTATTATAGCTTGTACCCCTTTGGAGGCCACCACTAGGCCTTTTATTATTTAAATGGGATGTCAAAATCCAGTGACTGTTTAAACCCCACTGCCTATTTACTTATTTATTTTTAATTTATTTAGTTAGTACAGGGTCTTACTATATAGCTTGGACTCATAATGATCCTTCTATCTCAGTTTTTCCAATACGGAGGTTACAGGTGTGCACCCCTACACCTGGCTTCCTTATTTAGATTGTACTTGAAAGCTCTATATTTGTTTGTAAAGATATCAAAGGTTTTTATGCCAATTTTAACTTAGGACTGTAAAACAAGCAATCACCCTAGTTTTTTGTTTTTTGTTTTTGACAGAACCGGGGATTGAACTCAGACCCTTGCGCTTGCCAGGGAAGCGCTTATTCCACTGAGCCATCTCCCTGGCCCCAAGTAATCAAACTTATTAGGAATTAAAAGACTTTAAATGATAATCTTTTAAAATATTCCCATTATTATAAATCTTAGGAAATTTGATTTTTTTAAAGCAAACTTTTTAAGATGGAAATAGCCTTTTAATCTAATCACCTTAGGGAGAAAATGTAAAAAATTCTTTTAGTGTCAATTCTAATGGAAAGAGAGATTCACTGTATTTTACTATTTTCTGCTAAATTCTATCCCCGGAGGAATGGCCCTTTGTATCTCTCCAGGTGGGCAACCCAACTGCCTTATGTAGAGGCCATCAACAGTTGTATTTGAAAAGCCCTTTAAAATTTTTCCTTTAGTTAATTTTTATTTTTTAACCCAATATTTCCTTTTAATAATTTTAACATTTCTATCAAAGAAAGAATGACCAATTGAGTGATACAAGAGTCTGGAATGATTTTTTTTTTTTTTTCGGTGGAACCGGGGATTGAACTCAGGCCCTTGTGCTCTCCAGGGAAGCGCTTATTCCACTGAGCCATCTCCCCGGCCCTGGCATGATTTAAACAGTGGTTTGGGTAGAATGAATGATAGCCCTGAGTTCTCCTATACAGTCAACATTGATGACACCAGGCAAAACCTGGAGACTTCTTTGTGTTGAGGCCCTGCCTCCTGTTGCTGCTGCTGGCCTCGGGCTGGGCGAGCTGTTGTGAGCAACTCAATTGTCTTATACCTTGAATGGGTTTTCTCAGACCCCCATCCCCTCCCCAAGCTTCAAGGGGGCTATGGCCCTGTAGCTGTGGCCTCTGGGAGCAGGCACTTTGTGGGCCAGCTGTTGCTCTGGCTCTGACAGCTGGATGTTTTGGTTTTGACCAGGAGGGCACTATCTGGAGCCTAATGAAATTTTGATGTCAGCAATATGCATAGCCAATGCCAAGGCCATGGTGTGCCCTAGTCATGACCCTCCTACTTAGTGCCAGCCACACAGGATTGCAGTTGGTGATAGGCACCAACCTCTGTGGCTGAGCGGGGCAAACATGTGCCGGCAGCTGGGAAATCCAGGCTGAGTCTGCCTAGGACCCAAGCACAGGACCCTCCCTGAACCCAGTTTGTGCTCCTCCACCTGGCAGTGCCACACTGCTTGGTACCAACTGCTTGGAATTTAAAATAATTTTTTCATTTTTTAGCTAACTGAACAAAGCTAAAGGGTTTAAACTCTATCTGCTGTGCCTTTGTTCTATCCTCCTTGTCCCGTTTAGTACTTGATTTTAAAACAGTATTGCATGCTAAGTCCTTTACGATTGTCTTAGAAAATAATACAAATACAGGAATCAAGAAAACAACAAACATTTTTATATACATCTATAAACATCTATGGTTCTTAAGACTCCATCTGTCCTGTTTTTAACTTGATCTAACTTTATCCCTTTTGGCTTCTCTCAAACCTGTTTTTTTAATGCTTATTTATCTCTTTGGCCCTGGTGAATCCATTTTTAGCCCTAGTGAATCTCTATCCCCAAGATTTACACCTGATGTGCTGGTACGAATGCAGGCCTGTGCTGAATACTGAATCTAACCAATTCACCTCCCTCCCTTATGCACTCTCTTTGAAAGTGTTCCTGCTGCCCACACTTATCTCATACTTGAGATCTGTTGGTCTCTCAGTGTGATCCATTGTACCTGGGAAGAAACTGAAGCCTTTAGTTATACCTTTACAAAGTTGCAAGGCACAAGGTTACCTAACAACCAATAGTCCACAGTGTCCAGGCAGGATGCTTTTCTCAAGACCGAGGTAACCTGACTGCTTTAGGCAGTGAGGCCTCATTCTGCCCTCTGACATAGGATCAATTTCAGCTTCCATGGCTCCCAACAGATATACTAGAGCACAGATAATTGATCTTATCCAGGGGTTAGCACAGCACTTGAAACCTGATAAGTCTTCAGTACATATTTCTGCAATATACATAAGTCCTCTAAATATTTCTAGCAGGCCAGCCAAATAGCTAAGTGGATTAAAGTGCCTGCAAGCAGGAGCAGGAGCTGGGAGTTTGATCCCTTGACCTGCCATGCTGGCCCCGCCCTCGGGGCATGCTGAGAAGACAATTGAGACTGGGCGTGGTGGTGTGCACCTATAATCCCAGCTCTTGGGAGGCTGTAAACAAGAGGATTACTATGAGTCTGATCTAGTAGTGAGACCCTGAACACCCTGTAGACCTTTCCCTAAACATAAATAAATAAACAAATATATAAATAAATATTTCTAGCAATAATATTGCTAGATGTTTTCTAGTTTAGAACTGAACTGAGCTAAGGGTGAAAATGCAAACACTGGCACAAGAATTATTGTAGACAGACAAACTCCCTAAAGAAAGGAAAAACAATATTTCCAAATCTTTCACCTTTGGTTACAGCAAAGAAGGATGATAAAAAAAAAGTAGAGTCATTTCACAGGAAAGGAAATGGAAGGAATCAGGCTCTTGGGGTCCATCTATTTTTTTTTAAGCAGTGACTTTTTTTGGCCTACTGACAAGCCAAGAGCTCTCCTTTTGTTACTGTGAAGATCTGAGCAGGATAGTTGGACCAAATATCTAACTAGTCAGATTTTCTCCTTGCTGGAGCACTTGACACATGAGTTCTAAATATAAGCCTGGGAAACATTGCTTCTTTCATAAACTGAGGGAATCGGTGCAGGCTTCAGGGATGCCTGCACCTGAGACAATGGCAACTTTTTCCTCAGGTCACGTCTTGCCCTGCAAGAAGAAAGCAGTACTTCCTTTCCAGTCACAGGCTGAAGGAGCAAGCTGGGAGTGGTCCTCACGTGCACTATGGGCAGAACAGGAGGCCCTGATGCCTCAGGGTAGCCCCCGTGGCTTTCTCTACATGGAGAGGATGGGACCGTAGCCAGCAGAGTTCAGGGGCTTTGACTAGAGCGCACCATCCCTTAAGGCAAAAAGAAACCAGCTCAGTCTAATGCTTATTGAGCATTTCTGTCGTGCTGTGAAGACGCATATTTGTCACCAAGTGGTATGTATTCCTCTGGCCACCTCCTTTCTAGGTGACTTGCTGCTTCTCTTCCTGTGTAGAAACAAGAGCAATGGTAACTAATTCTCATTCAGCATTTACTATGTGCTAAGCAGAATGCTAGACCTGTAATGTGTGAATTCACCGAATTCTCGTACCAGCCCCAGGGAACAAGCACCACTGGGACACACAGTTTACACATAGAAATATGGGCCCAGCTCAAGGGCTGCACCTTAGCAACCTTGTTCCCCATTGAGTGATATTTTACAAAAAGTTATCAGCTTCCCATCTCCGAAGTTCTCTATGTCCACTGTCTTCTTCTTTGCCTCCTTCTTCATGGCCCTGTACTGACCCTCCATTTCTATGCAGCCTTTATCTGAGTGTTCTGGGCTCTGGGCTCACAGCCTCCTGCTAATACCTCACTGGCTTCTGAAATACCTGCCTGACAGCAGGTGGGTGTTCCTACAGGCTTCTAGAAGCTATAAATAGAGAATGTCGTGGAGTTGTACATAGTAGATGTTCACCCGTAGGCATAACCACATTAATTTTCTGTTTTCATCATCTGGAGGTTCTTCCCCATTTCTGAGCCTATAGAGATTCAGTGTGTACTACATTTCTTTGCAAATCCGTGCTCAGCAACTGCTCCAAAGTACTACTCAGAATCCAGCTTCTCCAGGAGACTTTACTCTTGACTTCCCACCAAGATAGCCACTTTCCCCATCCAGTTCTGCATCTTTTACCTTTTGCACCTTAGCATCATTTCCTCACTATTCTAACTATTTATCTCATCATAATCATACCCCTGCTATGTCAGCCAGTGCTGCCTGTCCTCAACCCACCTCATGTTTTAGCACTTCATTCTTTTTTTTTTTTTTTTTTTTTTTGGTATTGGGGATTGAACTCAGGACCCTGCACTTACCAGGCAAGCATTTATTCTACTGAGCTATCTCCGTTGGCCCTCAGCACTTCATTCTGTCTCGAACTAATTACGTTAGGTGCTTCTGCACTCTCTCCTTTTCGGTGTGTCATGTTTCCTTACGTAGACTGTAGCCTCAACGCATCTCCAACTTCTTCATTTCTAGTATCTAGCCCAAGGCTGAGGAGAACCCTAGCAGCCCAGAAACAGATGCTGCTCTGAATGACGCTGTGCAAATATTCCTCACTGCACAGGCATCCACGGACCTGATGCTGGGTTTAGGCCTTCCGTTAGAAACTGGCCACCTCCATTCGTGTCTGCTTCTCATCAGTACAACTTGTGCACCTAGATGGATTTTTTAAAAAATCTTAGTATGAAGACCAGTTTGAGGGTCTACAGCACCTCACTGCATAGATCGGACTCATAGTGACCCTCCTGTTTTCAGTCTCCTAAACCCTGGGATTACAGGCGCGCGCCACCACACCCAGTCTCAATCATTTTAGCGCGCCCCGGGGGTGGGGTCAGCCCGGCTCATCAGGCCAGGGCAGGCTCTTTAGTCTGCTGAGCTATCTGGCTGGCCCTTATACATTCTTTTAAAACATGGTTAAAGTTCAAAGACAATTTTGTGTGGCAAATACCGAAATTTCCTAGAACTCCCCACAACACACTCACAGTACTTCGCCACCAATGTTCTAGCCCAGAGCGGTGCTTTGTTACAACGTTCAACTTAAGTTGCCACCACAGAAATTTTGTATTTTAAATTAATCAGGGTTGTTTTAGAATTACACATTTTATGGATGCAATGTATGATGACATTTCCTCCATTATAATATCATATAGAATAGTTCTCTTTCTCTAAAGTCCTCCATGATCTGCCTATTCATTCCTTGGCCTTGCCTAACTGACAACCACTGATTTTTTAAATATTTATTTTTGGTACCTGGGATTAAACTGAAGTCCTTTTCATTTAGCTATATTTCCAGCCCCCTCCCACCTTTCAGAAATGTTTGGAAATTTTGAGGAAGGCTCTTGCTAAGCCTCTAAGTTGACCAGGCTGGGTTCAAACTTTAAATCCTCCTGTCTCAGTCTCAAAGAGTGCTGGGATTCCAGGTATGGGACACCATGGTCAGCTCCATTGATCTTTTTACTGCCCCTATATTTTTCCTTTTCCAGAAAGTCATAGAGTTAGAACTATGAAGTATGTAGCATGTTGCATTTTCAGATTCAACTTCCTAGTTTTCATCTTTCAGTTACTTCCTTTACTGGACCCTTTTTATGTTCAGTGTTTGGGTGCCTTGTTATCTTGCATAACCACAAGTACAGCCTGTAGTATGACCACATAGAGAAAAAGACCCCAGAGCTTCATGGGTGCAGTTCTAGGGAGCTCCCGGGGCCAATCCCCCTCCTACTCTGTCTTGTGTCTAAAGTTTGCTTGAGGTTATGACATTGAATAACCTTTTAAAATAAAAGCATAGTATCTGAAAGGGATGTTACATATTAATATTAACTAGGAGTCTGAGAATAGCTTAGCTGGCCCTTTCTTTTTTCTTTTTTTCTTTCTTTCTTCATTGATATAAGGACTTGCTATAGAGTTTAGCCTCATAGTGATCCTCCTGTCTCAGCCTCCCTAGCACTGAGATTACAGATATGCACCATCATGCCTGGTTTGGGGGCCAGCATGGGATGATTGAACTCGTGTCCTTGCGTTTGCCAGGCAGGAGCTTAGTCCACTCAGCTATCTTCCCAGCCCTCAGCTGGCTATTTCTGGCTCAAAGTCTCTCATGAAGTTGTGCTCTAGATGTTTGCCAAGGCTACTATTTTCTGAAGACATAACTGGACACTTTTTGTAGCTGGACCCCTTTTCTAAGGTTCCAGACATAACCCAACTACTGGAAGGTTGTTGGCAGGAGCCCTCAGTTCCTTGCTGGCTGTTGGATGGGTTTAGTTCTGTATGTTGGGCTACGTGAGTACCCTCACAATACAGTCACTAGCTTTCCCAGGTTGAGTGATCCATGCAAGGGCAGGAAGCAGCCACAGTGCCAATTATGATCTAGTTATTCTTACTCTATTCTGATTTTTAGATGAGTATTATGAAGTTCATTCCATACTGGAGAAAGGGATTAGCCCTACATTTTAAAGAAAGAATTTGTGCATATATTTTTAAACCACCATGTTTATACTATAGGTAGTTTGTAGTCTAGACTCCTGAGAAAGTGGGTGGGAGGTCATAGAGTAGAAAAATAATGAATTTGGCATCAGAGTTGGCTTGCTTATATTTTGGCAGTTGGTGACCTATAGTAAATCATGACTGCTCTAAACTTTAGTTTTCATTATTAGAACAATGTAAAAAATAATATGCTTTTCTGCTTCCCTATAGTGTACAAAGAGTCTTATAGGAGGCTACACTTAAAAAAAAACAAAACTGTTTGGATGTCACAAATGCCATGGAGCCTGGGTCTAACTGTGTCCTCTACAGACCAGCTGATAGGCGCACGAGGGTGCTAATCTCATGATGAGCTTGTAGCTGAATGGGCCCTTAGGAGGAGGGGCCTCGTTGAAGGGAGTGGGTCAAGGGGGCCACCCTGGGTACTGCAACTTGCTCCTGGTCGCTTCCTGTTGAGTGTTCTTGTCCTCTATGTGTCCTGGCTGTCCTGAATGAGGACCTTGCTTCACCACGCCTTTCTGTGTGATGTTGTGCCTCATCTTGGACCCAAAGTAATGAAGCTGGCCAATTACAGATTGAAACCTCTGAAACTGTGAGTCTTAACAAGCCTGTATTCTTTAAATTGTTATTCCCAGATATTTTGTCACAGCAATGAAAACTGAACACAAGGGCTTAGGCTACTTTTACTTTACTGAGTTGGCTAACTGAGAGGCCAAGGGAAATCTCTGAGGCAAATTGTCTCTACACATAAGTGTTCTTTCTTCCTTTTGGACAGAACTCAAGCCCCAGCCCCTCTTCTACATTGAGTGCAGGTTAGGCCTTCTGCCCAGGTGTGTTTTAGGATGCGATTCTAGCTAAGGACTTCTAGAATACTACACACCCATTCCTGAGCACCTCCAGAAGGTCTGGTTGGGATATTCCATCCAGGCTGTAGCTCTTTTCTTATAGACACAAGTTGATGACATTGTTTATTAGGGCCAGATAGATTCCACTTCAGAAAGCATACTCTTCATTTTGTGTGCCAGTGTAGAATTTCCTGTTCAGTCTTCCTTCCCTATCGTTAAGTTGTACTAGACTTTCTGTCTTATTCATTTACCTGGAGGTAAATTTTCAGCTCAGGCATTAAAATGATATAAAACCAGATTGTGTACCGGGATGTTAGAATTTTTCTTTTCTTTTGTTTTCTTTCTTTTTCTTTTTTAAAAACACTCGTTTTCATGAGCTATTGCATTTCAAGTTTCTTCAGTTATTTGTGACTGAAACAGTGAGAAGTATACAATTTATAGGCTGTGATGAGAAATTCAAATGATGCATTGATTCCAAGGGAATCTATTCTTTCTTTCCTTATTTTTTTTTATTTTTTTGCTACCAGGGAATTGAACTCAGGACCTTGCAAGGCAAAGGTTTACGCTGTTGAGCTATCTGCCCAACCATCTACCCATGATTTCTATCCCTGCCCATCCAAATGCTTTCCATGGTAGGAATGTTTCTGACATGAGCAAAAGAGAGCACACATCAAACTTCAGGGAGTAATCTGTGCCATCAGGCTGTCCGTGTGGCTTTCCGAGTAGCTGCGGTATGCGCTTCTGCAAGTTCATTTGCAATCTTTTTCCCTCAGCTAGGTTTTCTGCATGGTTTTCCTGACATGATGCTTAAGCATGAGCTCTCACTTTTGGTTTTTCTAGGTTTTTGGTCTGCCTAGAATTTCTGTTTTTCTGGAATGTGATGTGACATGGTAAATTGAAGCTGGATTGTTTTCAGGAGAAATCTACCCTGGCAACAGAGCCAATGGGTTCCTGTTGGAAGGTGTCCAAAAATCTCAAGCAAGATCAATATAAAGCCTCTGGAAGATATTGAATAATAGACAATAAATAATTATTTTTAAAAAAGAGTTGAGGAAAGTATTGAAAGTGAAGAATTAGCATGATTCCAAATTGAAAATCACTAATTTCCTACCCATCCACCTTTCATGTCTTTGACTGAGGCTGCCAATTGTCCCAGTGCCAAGTACTTTCTTTTTGTAGACTCTAGAATCTAGAGAAATATACACCTAGTTGTTAGGTGGATATGTGGCCACCCAACATTGCCTGCAGGTTAGAATAACCATGTAATTAACTCCTACATGGTAGTATATAAGTGAGAATACTTTTTAAACCTTTCAGGAAGTTTTCTTGAAAGGAAAGGGTGCCTACTCTTTCCTTCTTTCCCTTATCCTAAAAACCGAAATGTAGGTGTGATGGGTAGAATTGGAGCAGCCATCTTGGAACAGGAGATGACGGTGAGAATGGGTTAACAACATGGCTCAGTAACACAAAGAGCGCTACCAGTTTTGGCACATTCTTCAGCCCATATACCTAACTTAAAGGTGATGTAGTGGCTATGGTGCCTCTTGGTGTTGTAGCCAAACAGCAGTGTCATAGATGGGGAGGCAGTTCAGTGATAGAGCACCTGCCCCAGCCTACCTGAGGCCCTGGTTTTGTCACCTTAATCCTCACCAAACAAAACAAATAAACAAACAGGATAGCTCCCAGAGCCAGGCAATATTAGGTTGAAAGTCTGGTTTCATCATTTGCTAGATATAGTACAAAGGGCAAACCATTTACCTTCTATGTTAGATTCTGTATTTCCAGGTAACAAATATACATGTGTTGTTCCTGTGCTGTATACACATATGTTTTAAGGGTCAGAAATTGAGACAGGGAAGAACGGGGCTGTTGTCTCTTTTGCATAGGATCTAGGACCTGCTTAAAAGACTAGAAGGCTTGTGGTAAGTCAACAAACACATGGAAGCTAAGGGCATCTAAGCCCTAACTCATGCACATGCTGGCTGTTGTGGCAGCCCTCAGTGGGTGGGTCAACCAGTGTCTGCGCATGCCCCTTCACAGGAGTTGCTTCCATGTAGCAGTTTTATTTCAACAGGGACTGTTCCAGGAGACAACCAGGTGGCAACATATATGACTGGAAATATTATTGCAATCAGTTTTAAAAATAGATTCTTCCAAATAGAGCTTCTAAAGCTGCTGACTCCTCATTTGCAAACGAGGATAACTGTGTCTACCTCTCAGGCAGGAGTGACGTTAGAGATAGTAAGCCATGGTTCAGAAGGGACATTGACCAATCACCGTGATTCCTGGCTCCATCGCTGGTGTTACCCATCATCAGTGACAGTAGTACCTTGGTCTTAGGTCACAAACAGTTTTGGAAAGGAAGAATAAGGATAGTGTGGTGTGTGTGGTAGCAGGATACTGTCTCTGAGTAACTGTACACCAAACAACAAAGACAACTTTCAGTATTCAAAATATTTTTTTACTGTAGGCTAGCTCAGTATCAGCTTTGCTTATAGAACTATTTTAAGGATGAAATAAGATATTTCACATAAGACTTTTGCTACAAAGTAGATACAGATCGAATAGCAGATATTAGTGCTATAGCTCTTTTTGGTAAGTCTCCCTTATAACATGAAGTAGAGATTAGAAATCTTAATCACATGAGGCCAAATGTTTTAACAGGAGGGCCAACTCTACCTGCCATGAGCATATTCACTGTAAGGCATTAAAGGTCTTTAACATAACACATAGATGACATTTCAATAGGGAGCTTATTTTTAAGAAATAAATCTGAGTTTTATCCCTCTTACTGGAAAATCTGAGCCAATGACAGTATTGCTCTATATAAGTCTTTTCCAACTGTTATGCAAGGCTAAAAAATTCCTAGATATTTTGGCACAAGTAGTCAGTAAATTAAAGTGATAACAGAATAGAATCAAGAGTATTACCCAGCTGTAATTTCAGAAGGGATTTCTGTGGCTTCACAGAGAAGTGTGGCCTGCACCATGGAACCTCATATCCTAAAATTAGACAAGGCCAAATGGGCCAGAGTCTAGGTCTCTAGTTCCTCATAGGATAGGAAATTTCTTTAATAATGAAATTATGCTCACAGGGCCTGACTCACTAACGTATTTCGTGAACATGAATGAACTCCCCAAGGCTGGGCTGGCAGATACCTGAATTCTCTGGAAAAAGACTGAATTATGCTGCAGGATTTCCCACAATATTGGGTAGCCTGTTTTCTGCCAAGCCACATCAACTGGGAAAGGTCAAACAAAGGATTGGCTAATATTATAATGGTAACAGGAACCAAAGCTAACTTTAATTTTGAGCCACTTCCAATACTCTGGACCAGAGCAAGAGGATTTTTCTTTCCTGAAGGTCTCCATCATTCTTCCTGGAGCCTTCTGGAGCAGTGGAGTCTGTGGCTAATGTAGGCTCCATCCCCTGACTCCTGCTGGAAGAACTGGAGCTGCTACTAGCAAGGTCTCCTCCTCCATCAATGAACCCCAAGGCTGCCTCTGGAGTAACATTTTTATTTACACTTGGGAATAGGGGAAATAGGTCCCCATCTTTAGTATAGTAACTCCTGAGTTAACACAGAAAGGGTGCTGAATATTCTCAGTTCTAATGTCCCCCCGACCCTAAGATTGATACTAACTTCTCTTGGAACAAAATTGAAGGACAGCTGAAAGGCATCAAACTGCTGATTCCCAGAAATACCTTTCCTCCCCAGCCTTCACTTTACCTTCCAGTGCACTACCTTAGAGTCTTCTGCCTTTAGGTTTGGTCCTGCCCCTGCTAGGATTCCTTCTGAGAATCTGGGCCTGGCTTTACTCTCTAACTTGATTGAGAATCTCTATCCCAAATCTTTATCCATTTTCCTCTCAGCTTTCTTTGCCTTTTCATGAAAACAGCTGACCTCTGACAACTCTCCTGCTGGAGACCACCATTTAAGAGGTAGGAACACAGATCTGGGTCTTTCGCTATAGCTCGGAAACCTTTGTTTAATCTTAGTAACTAGAGGAGGAGATATTCTAACTGGGCTCAAAACCAGACATTTATTGTATAACTGAATAGCATTAGCACCTTGCTTAATGAAAGGTCTTAATAAATTTATTTATTTATTTAGTATTTTAGAGAAGGGTCTGCATGGTGTTCAGGGTCTCACTGCCAGATTGAACTTGTAGTGATCGCCTATTTACAGCCTCCCAAGAGCTGGGACTATAGGTGTGTGCCTCCACACCCAGTCTCAATTGCTGTCTCAGTGCGCCCCGGGGGGTGGGGCCGGCACAGCAGGCCTGGGGATTGAACCCCTGGCCCCTGTGCTTGCTTGCAGGCACTTTAATCTGCTGAGCTATTTGGCTAGCCCAACAAATTTAAATATGATACTTTTTTTTGTACCTGGAATGGGATGCAGGCCCTCTCACTTTCTAGTCAGGCGCTGTGCAACTGAGTCATATCCTCAGGCCTAAATGTGCTATTTACTTAGCTGCTGTTAATTGACAGCAGGTTTGCTCATCTTTATTCACCTGACATTTAGAAAATAGCTTCTAAGATGCAAAGCGCTGAGATGTATGACCTAGGGAGAGAAAATATAATTCTGAGCCAAAGGGTCTCGCAATATGGTAAGAGACCAATGAAAAGAACGCTGCTACTCTGCAAGATCAGGGTGTGATGGAAGTGCAGGGCAGGACTGCCCACTAGGCTTGGTCTCCCAGCCTAGGAAGTCACCAGAAAATTAAGATTTTCTGCCTTCTTAGGTGATTAAGAAATAGGGCCATACTTTCTCTGACTCTTCAGGCTAAGGATCCAGGACCAGGAAGGAATATTGTAGACACAAGGCTGAGAAGTTGTTCTTGCAGTTCTATGATGAGCTAGACTAGAACTATACAAAGAAAAACTTTGGAAGCATTTCCGACTAGGCCACTGATTCTCCAGATCCAATTGGCTGTATTTTTAAAGAGTTTTCCATTTCAAAGATCAAACCTAGAGTTTCTCAAGCATTTTAAAACTGACACAACATGATATAACGATGGGCTAACAAGTTTTGAAGTAAGCTTTGACACTTTTAAATTGTCTGAACCTTGGCTTGCTCATCTGTTAAGTAGCGATAGTACTAGTCCTGCTTGCATGGGAGTGTTTTATAATTCAGTGATTGGGGCTGTGCCATGCTTCATGGCTCGTGGTAGCCACATGTGGCAACTGTCACCATTTTGCATTACTCTGAACTCATTTTCCTGCCAGTTTGCTCAGATCAGCATCTGTGTCCACAGCTGTAAGACTCAGTTCTGCTGACTGTACATATTTGACATGGTGACACTTCCTTGTTGGGATCCTTCTCCGTTCCTCCCCCAGGTCACCTTCCCTCATTTACTGAGCAACAAGAGAGAACTTGACATTAACAAGAGAAAGCCTCCATTGTTCTTCAGAGGACCTGTAAGCAAAGGTGCCAGGTTTAAACTTTCCATAAATGTCCTTACGGGAATTTCCTCCATCCCATAGGCTTTTCTCTGTGTAAGAAATACTGAGAGAAGACTCTCAAGCCCACAAGAATTTGGATGAAAGAGTGGCAATAGTGACCTGTGATATGGAGAGGGGTAAAATGAGAAGAATAATCCTAATGAATGAAATACATCTACAGAGTTGTTTTTAAAACGTCATTTGTTGTGTGCTCATTGTTTGCATGCTCCTAGTTTAAAAATTGTAGACATAGACATCCAGGGGCTGGGCTAACTGGGATAACTCAAGAATATATAAAGCAAGATACTTTATGTTGTTCCAGAGCTTTTTCATCAGAAAAGAAGAAGGCTAATTTAAGAACAGCTGGTGCCGTAATTACAGTACAATAATGGTGGCTTTGGCTCTTTTATTGCTTATAACAAAGAGTTCATACACACCTCAGCCAGGCAGACCTAGCTGTCATGATTGTGCGGCAAGGAAACAAATAAGGTATCTGATGACACCTTTATACTGAACTTGTTTTGAGACAGGATCTTGCTATGTAGACCAGGCTAACTCATGGCAATTCTCCTGTCTCAGTCTCCCAAGTGCTGGGATTACAGAAAAGAGCAAACTTTTAAGTTTTCATTGTTCATTAGGCCAAAGAAAAATGCTTTTTTAAATCCAAGCAGATGAAAGTATAATAGGGCAGATAGGCACAATTAGAAAAACTTAGACTGAAATCCAGAATATGAGTGAAAGCACTAAGGCATGGGAGCCCAGAGAAAGAACACCATGGCGGCCCTTTTCCTTGGTGCCTTCAAAGTGTTATCTCTTCTGTAACCTTGATTTATTTTGTCAGAGTTCTGCATTAAATATTTTAGATTCAAAAAAAAAGTGTTATCTTGCTCAATGTGTAATCCAGGACTGGAAAGAACAAGGCAAAGAAAAAACAAGAACAGCTACTTTCCCGGGTACGCAAGCAGCACCCGCAGTGGGAGCGGATCCCTGTGAGCTGCAGACGGCAAGCCCATAGTCTCACCCACCTTTTCACCCTTAGAGTCAGAAGCAGGAACTGCCAGGCAGAGTGCAAGGCAGCAATCCTGTGTCAGGTGAGCACCATGCAGCAGCGATCAGAACAAGGAATGAAAACACGTGTAAGACCCGGCCGGGCTGTAAGTATACTCCTGGTCGAACAAGAAAACCAGGTATGAGAGCCGGGAAATGCAGCAAGATCAGTGCCTGGAGCAATGATTTGCACAGACAGCTGGCCGGAGGAGGCGATATTATTCTGGGCTGGCTCAGGAAGAAAGAAGGTGAAATGGTTTTTTGCTTTTGTTTTTTTGAAGAAAAAATTGTAGGCATGTCTGATTCACTGGGAGAGATCAGTGTATATTTGTTGAATAAAAGAAGCCACAATTAAAAAACAGGCAAGGTGAAGTGTGCGAGCTTTCGGGTGCCGGGGTGTGCAGCTACCCTGCTGATCAGTCAGGAGAACGGGGTTTGGCCCCTGTTTTCAGTTTGCACAGAGGCTATGCTAGTCTCGGCGCAAGATGTGTAACTGCTGCAGGTGGACCCTTTCCTCTCCACATACACCTTCCTCGTAGAGAACTAGTCAGATACTTTGATTAGGTCCACAATGGAGACATCTAAGGAACCACAGGACTGCAGTGTGCAGGCCTCCAGCAAAAGCGATGTCTCAGTGCCAATGTGATACCTCGGCTGTCCAGGTTGCACATATCAGCTGTGTGCGTGGAGTACTTACCTGAGATAGAACTCTGTGTTTACTTGGAGGAGTGCTGCAGGCTTAGACCATTCCATCACTCCTCTTTCTTTTTCTTTTAAAGAACTAACATTTTGATTTCTCACTTAGCATTTTACTGTATTATTAGTAGTCAGTAATTACTGTTTCTAGAAAATCTTTTTGCATTTTTCCCTTGTAAAATTTTGTTTTAGTTTTTTAAAAAGAATAAGAAAAAAAAAACATTAAAAGCAATACAGGTTTTGGGGGGTAGATGGCTCAGTGGAGTAAGTGCTTCCCTGGCAAGCATAAGGGCCTGAGTTCAATCCCCGGTTCTGCAAGCAAACAAACAAACAAACAAACAAACAAAAAACAGGTTTTGTGGAATATAAGTTTCTTGTCGCAGCTTCTCATTCTACTTGAGGAAACACCGAATGGCCATGATGCCGGTGCAGGGGGAGACCTGGAGGCAGGGAGGCCTGGAGGCGGGGAGGCCTGGACATCGGAGGCTGTGGTGGCTTTTGCAGAGGATTTGGCCGGGTTATTGGGGTAGCCGGAGTGGGGCTGAATAGCATGAATAGCAACATCACAACATAGCTCCTGCGCACTGCTGCACACTGCTTTGTGCCGTTCCCAGGTATGGAGCCTTACTTTCTGCCTCAGAAAGTGGTCGATGAACAGACCTCTCGGGCCAGCAGCAGAGAAGGGCAAGAAGGAAGGAAGCTGTGGAAGAATCTTTTCTTCCTGTAGCTGAACGCCCGGGCCTGGGCTCCAGGGGCGCTGGGAGGCTTTACCTTCATCTGCTGACCACATTTGCATCACCGCACTTCACGGGATTCCCCAACACATTAGTAATAGAATACTTTAATTTTGTAAGTTCTCTCAAGGGTACTTACCTACACATTATTTCATTTGAAACTGACAGTAGCTCTTGTTCTATGCTTTATTTTTTTATTTTTAAAAAGAATGAAAATAGTAAAAAAACACATTAGAAATGATACAGAATTTCACTAAACAAAATGATAGGAATTCAATGATGGTTATTATACTGCATATTGTAATTTTCAAATTAGTTGTTCAGATTACTAGATATAAGCATGTAAAATTGGTCAAAAAATTAAAATGAGGAAAAAAATATGTAACCATTAACTAACTGCTCCTTTCAACAGACCAGCAAAAATCAGTAGTACAATTATCCAAGCTATCCTGCTTCTTTCTTTCTTTCTTTCTTTCTTTCTTTCTTTCTTTCTTTCTTTTTTTCTTTCCTCCTTTCCCTCAACCCAGTTGTTCTTTCCCTTTCACAGAATCCTTTGTACCTTTCAAATCCTGTTTATTTTTTCAGTTTCTTACACAAGGGAAACAGTAATATGTTTACACATGCAGGTCTGATTTATTTCACTTATGAGTATGGTCTCTAGTTGCATCCATTTACCTATAAAAGCTTTGAGTTTAACTTTGTTGATAGTTGACTAATATTCCACTGTATAAGAATACCACATCTTTTTATCCATTCCTCAATTGATGGGCATCTGTGTTGTTTCTGAGATTTAGCTGTGACAAATTGTGCTACTATAAACATGGATGCACAAACATCGCTGTGGTATGTTTCAGTTCTTCTGGAAAAATACCCAGGAGAGGAATAGCTGGGTTGGAAGAGACTTCTAATCCTAGTTTTTTTTTGAGGAATCGCCAAACTGATTTCTACAGTGGCTATACCAGTCTCCATTCCCATCAACACTCCCTTCGTGGGTAAGGCTTCCTTGTTCCCCACAGCCCTTCCAGCACTTGTTATAGATTGACTTCTTTGTAATATCCATTCTTTCTGGGATGAGATGGAACCTCAGTGTTGTTTGAATTTGTATTTCTTGAATGACCAATGATATTGAACATTTTTTCATATATTTACTTGCCATTTGTATTTTGTCATCTGAGCAGTGTGTATTCATCTCAGACACCCACTTTTTGATTAAGTTTTTATTTTTGGTCCTGATTTTAATATTCTTTATATGATCTACACAGAAGTCCTTGGTCTGAGGGACATTTGGTTGAAAGTTTTTCCCAATTTGTGGGTTTTCTTTTTGCTCTGTTGGTGAATTTTTTGATATGCAGAAAACTTTTCAAAAAGATGAGATCTTAGTTGTTTATTCTTTGAAAAATTTCCCATGCAGTTTGGATTTTTGTTTATGAACTCTCTGCCTACTCCTATGTCTTCAAGATTTCTACCTACTTGCTCCCACAGTAGATTTATTTAGTGTTTCTATTTTAATATTTAAATCTCTGATCCATTTTGACTGTAGTTTAGTACATGATGATAGACATAGGTTTAGCTTTAGTCTTTAGCATGTGGAGAGCCAGTTTTTCCAGCATCATTTTTTAAAAACACTATCTTTCTTCCAGTGAATATGTTTGGTCCCTTTGTCAAAGATAAGGTGGCTGAGTGTGTTTGTAATTGTGTCTCCATCTTCTAATCTAGTCCATTGATTCTCAGTTCTTCTTCTTCTTCTTTTTTGTTTTGGCCAGTACCATGCTGATTTTATCACAGTAGTTTTGTAGTTTTAGAGTATAATTTCAAGTCAGGGATTGTGATGCCTCCTGCCTTTCCTTGTTGCCCAGGATTGCTTTTGCTATTATAGATCTCTTCTGGCTCAAGATACATTTTAGGACAGTTCTCTAGATCTGTGAAGTATACTGATGATATTTCAATTGGAATTGCATTCAATCTGTATCAAAATGGAGTTTTAATGGATACCAACAGATTAAATTTTCTAAGTCATGCATTCAAATAAAAGTATTTATCATGTCCTTGTTTTGTGTCAGACACTTTTGTAGGCACTGGGATAGTAATAAACCCAATATTTCCACTGCTGACCATAAAATATGATGTTGTTGAGACAAGGCTTCACTGTGTTACCTACACTGGTCTTCACCTTGTGGCTTTAAGCCTCTATGTTTGCTGGAACTATATGTATATGTTTCCACACTTGGCTGAAATCCTGATTATTGTGTAATACATTAACATGAACTGTGGGAGACATGGGCCTTTTGTTCTTGATTTTATGTTAGCATTCTGGATGGCAGTGCTTGTGAATTTCTCTTCCCAGAGAAGAGGAACCTTGTTCAGGAAGCTGAGCTGCAGGAGCTGATGGATAAAGGATAGGATTTACTCCTTAGACTGCAAAATATAAAAGCCAAGGTGACACAGCAAATGAACTAAGGCTTAAACAAAAGAAACAAAACCATTAGCTCAAGGCAATTGAGACATGCTTCGAAGACTGTGTGGAGACTTGTAGTTTGGAAGAACAGGATGGCATCAAAAGAATTCAGACATGAGTGATAGGGCCTGATTTCAAGTATGATGAGCAAGAAGCCTAGAAAGTCCTCTAACTCCATGAAACCCATTTATCAGCATTTTAACAGGGCACTGGTGACTTTGGCCACGCTAGTAAAGGGACTTTTAACTTTTATTCTTTATTACTATATGTTTACAATACACATTAAATACATTCATCATGGACAATTGTTATCTATACATACTGCATCAAGATCAAAGGGATAGCTCAGATATGGATCTCCTCATATAAAATCTTATAGTTTATTTATGAGCTGATGTTCCCTTGAAGTGATCAGCAGTCAGGTGGAAGACATTTTGAAAAAGGACAGCTCCAGTGGTAGTCATCGAGTGATTTTCAATGGTCTTGAAACACAAAATTCAGGTCCTCTAAATAACGTTTGGGATAGAGGATAGTAGCTGGCAGAAAGGAGGTGTACAGCGGGCTAGAGGACTGGGTGTCTGGCTCAGCGCATTTTCTCACTTTTGCCTTATGGATTTGAACGGATCTTGCTCACCATCTTTTATATAACTTTTGCTATGTTTTCATGACTCTTATCCAGTACTTTCCTCCCCAGAGCTCTGCCAGACTTCACATAGGCTTTTTCCTTTTAATCTATTTCTCCAGATTGAAAAATGAACTCAATTTCTGTATCCTCCCCACACAATGGTCAATTTCCCAGGCCATTTATCATTTTTATTTATCACAAGAGTCCGTTAGTTTATGAACTTATTTTTAGAAGCCAGCCTTCTGTTATGCTGGCCATGCAGGTGTCATGTGCCTCAAAAAGCATTCTTCTCCTGGAGATTGGTGCAGGGCATGCTTAAGTGCGGGTGGTTGAATTGCAGTCTTTGGAAATGAGATGTGCTTCCATGGGAGATGATTTGTATTTTATGCATATACTAAGAGAAAGATTCTGAGCTATCTGAACTTGAATTATATGGATCAGAGGATGGAAGGGAGGAGATGTGAGAGGTTAATCCTTAACAAGTTACAGCCCCAAAAGAACAAATGACCATTTCACATTCTTGAATATTACAACTTGAATTCAAATCTTATCTTGTCCTTATAGATGCCTCTGTATTTCATTTGCAGCCCCACCCAATTCAGAGGCAACCGATTCTTTCTCCTTCTGAACAACCCTCTTGTCCCAAAGCTGTCCCTATTTTGTGTAATCTTCTATCCACAGCTAATGTGGGTTCAGCATAATGAATGTGTGCCATCTTCCCCAAATGTTCATTGTAACATACTTTGACATTTTAAAGCTGGTGCACATTTTCCCAACTGCTCCCTAGTTTTGCTGCCGAGGGCTGTGGGAACTTGTCCCCCTTTCTTTCTGGATAGCACGTGTAAAGGTTCGGTAAACCCGGTTATTCCAGTGTTCTCTTAGTATCCAGAGTTTTGGTTTAATACACATAGGCAACATGACTGCTTCTTTTTGCTTAAGGATTTCTTGTTTGCACAATTCAAAAATATAGTTAATAGTAACATAGTTGGCAGTTTTCACAGCCTTCTTAAAGTGGCTTTTCAAAGGGAAGGACTAGTGGGAACTTCCAACACCTTGGTCTCATTTTTTTCTGAGACTCCTCTGAGGATGGAGAGCAAGAAAGGGAGCCCTGGTGACAATTCAGCTGGTGAGTCTGCCTTGTGCACAGACCTGCCTCCGGAACTATCTCCCCACCCTGACCAGAAGAGGAAATTCCGCTCTCCATGGTTCCACTCACAGAAGAATGATTCACATTTGCAGGATTTTTAGGTTTTCCTCTTTGAGAGGTAACCAGCTCTCCTGCCAAGCGGTGTTGAGGTTTCTTCCGTACTTTAGCTTCTAAAATGAGCCTTCATGGGTGAGAGCTTCTCTCACTATTATGCAGAGTCATGGGATTTTTAAGCCATTAGATTTGAGGAATGAGATCCTATCAGAGTGGTTTGTGAAAGTAATGCTGTTTCTGGTGAAAAGCCTCAGTGTTTTGGAGTTGCTGTTTATACCTGTTCTGACATCAAAAGAAAGTGAAAGTTTCTGTTCACTCTTTTCTGTGAAACACCCACTGCCCTCTTGAAACTTCCTCTTCAAAGGCCTGACTTTGCTTCCCTCTGGTGTTCAGTCTAGCAAGTGAGCCAGGCAGTCCCTGTGGGACAGTCTTGAGAGAGGTGCTTAGAAGAGAGAGGGTTTTATTTTTCTGCTGGGGGATCCTTTAATAAACACAGTCCAGTCAAATACCTTATGTGCAGCCCAGGTCAACCCACTTTTACAGATTACATTCATATCCAAGCTCTGCCCCTATATCCTGTATGCATTAAAGTGCCCCTGCAAGGAAGAGACATGGCCTGAGGGCCAGCTCACTTGCACAATTGACCCACAGCCGTGATACGGTGAGGGTTCTGTCAGACACACTCTTGTTTCCGCTATGCCTGTGGAGGACCACTTGGGTGACTCTCCTTGAATGAAGAGTAACCGCCTCCATGTTGGCTGTGTGTGGCCCTACTTTCATGCATTTCTATGGGCAGAGTTGGCTAGGACTTTTCCTTATCCCTTCAGTTGGCTTTCAGCAATGCATATCAGTCTAGTTGAGGTGCTGGTGGTAGTCTTTGAAGATGGCAGGTTTGTTTCTCTAGAACCCCCACTTGCTGCTCTCTAGTGTGAGCTGGGTCAAGACAGGATGAAGAACCAATGCTCCACACTGTCGGCTGGGATCAAGCCTTGAGATAAAGGCCATGGCTTCCTGGGGCTTGAAAGATTACATGTCACAGCTGAAGCACTGACTCCAAAACATTAGATAATATCTCAATTATGTAGTACAGGTTACTCTCTGTATGTCCTTCTCTATTCAAGTTGCAGAGGTAAACACAGGTCTACATTGCTCAGCTCATGGTACTCACCTACTTCCTGCCAGTCTCAGTGACTTATCCTCCAGCCACTCTTTCTTTGTGAATGAATAAAACCTGGTTTGGCCTTGGTTGACACTTTTGTTCTGGATGGTCATCATCATGGTTGGACTTCAGACTCCTTGGCTCCCCTATACTACAAATATACCTTAGGGTTGCACTGGAAGTGGTAGATTGGAATTAACTTGACATGATTCCAATAACTTATCTATGGGATTAAAATATAAACTTCCCTGACTGAGACGAGGACCAACCAGAAAGGGTGCCTACAAGTCCAGCTTCTTGTTCCTCTTTATGATCTTCTCCACCCTTGTCTTAGAACCTCCTTTTTCCCAATTTCATTACCACCCTGCCCCTCACACTGTGCATAATGTTAATTCCTGTCCTGAGAGCTCCTGAGAGCAGTAGGAGAGTTAGAAACTTTTTAGATCAAGTTTCTTGCACTTTAGATGTGTGCAAGGGGCTGAGTCTGACACAGCTTGAGCCCTTGAAAAATGAGCACAGAAGGTACTGAAATTTATATTTCTCTGATAGAAAGAAATAGATGCAGAAATGTGTTGATAAGGAGAAGAGAGTGTCTGCAGCAGAGATGGACCTGGTGGGCCTAAGGCCTCTGGGCAGACCTGCCTCGCCTAAGGCCAGATGCAGGGCTCTGCCCAGGATTCCCCGGAGGAAGAGTTTGACACTACATTTTCTGAGCCTCCTGGATCCATTCAGCAGATCTGTCTCAATCCATCTGTTGAAGTTTTTCCACCCAATTGTCAGTCATAGTTGGAGATTGATGATTTGTTCCTAGAAAGTCAGATAAAGGACAAAAGAGGCTCAGGACTTGATCAGAAAGATGGGGGGGGGGGAGATAGAGCGACAGACAGAGACAGGAAGAGAGATGGAGAGAGACAGACAGACAGACAGACAGAGGGTTCATTTAGAAGATAGAGGCTATTTTCTTGGTCCACAATGTGAGTCCAAGGATTTTCTTTGTGAGTTGGGAGAAGGCTAGAAAAGAAACAGCAGAGAGCAGCTTTTCTCTTATTCACCTGGTCTTCTGCTGACAGCCTCTCTGCTCCTCTGGCTCAAAGTCAGGCTTCTGGCCTGGGGGTGGGACATCCTGCCTGTATGCAGAGCAGGGGAATGACTGATAAGCCACCATGGGCCCAGTGTTTGCAGGTCTCCATGGGCCTGGATCCTGCTCTTCACCCCATAAACTGGGGTAGGGGACAGGGGTCTGCAGAATGCTAGGCTTTCTTGGTATGAATCTGCTTGACCACAAGTGACTAGCTATGCGAGCTGTGGCAGGTTATTTATAAGTTTCTTCCTTTGATCTTATCTCATACCCATAAAAAAGCCATAAATACTTAGAGTGCTTGAGCAGTAGTTTTTTCCATAAAACGGGAACTTTGGGTTCAGGTAACATTAGGAACCCTTTCAATGTAAAATTTATATTTGCCTCAGATCAAATCTTGACTCTGATAGTGATCAATGGTAGCTTTCAAGGATTAAGACTAGATCCCGGTCAACTCTGTTATTTCCCAATTGCCTTGGAAAATGCCAGAACATAATGGGTACCCAGGAAATTTAGAAGGGGCTATGGTTGGTGAGGGGCCCACTAGGAAGTCTAGGGAACTGTGGGAAGCAGGGAGTGATGGTCTTTCTGCTGCTAGGGGCTGGACCTCAACTCAGGTACCAGTGCCTTCAGGAAAATAGGAAGATTCCCTCTCCTAACAGTTGGAGTTCTGGTCTTGAGGAGCACAAAACCATGAAAAAATGGGTTCCTTGGGGTTTGGAAGAACAATAGCTTAGGAAGAGTATGTGGAGGAGTCTATCATATTCTAATGGCCTGGTCCTCTGAGTAGTGACTCCAGCTTCCAGCTTAGCAACACCCCAGATGTTCAGCAAAATGGAAAAAACAGTGGACTCAGAACCCAAGACCTGGCTTGGAATCTTTGCTCTGCTGTATTGTGTGAAACAGAGTGTATTCCAAGTCACTGTGTGAACTTTACTAAGCTAGACAATGAAATTTAAAGCATTTCC
This sequence comes from Octodon degus, assembly GCF_000260255.1. NCBI lineage: Eukaryota > Metazoa > Chordata > Mammalia > Rodentia > Octodontidae > Octodon > Octodon degus. Next base: position 6,589,652 of record NW_004524691.1, on the reverse strand, counting down.
TATAATATGGAAAGATGAATAATCAGGAATATCACTAAATTGCCTCTCAAGAGCCAAACTTTATGACTTTTACATGAACATTTTTAGTTTCCAAAATGCCTTCCCATATCCAGAACACTCCTACAGGGAAGAAACCTTTCTTGTATCCATTTTTGAGATTTGTTTCAGAGTGCACAAAATCTAACTAGTTGAAGCCAGAACTTTGGGCTGAGGGGCCTGCTGTTTTTATTTCTTCTCAGTTTCCCCATACTCTGCACCAATTTCCAAATTAATGCAAGATTTTTTTAATGGTTGAATAAAGAAGAAATCGGAAAAGCAAAAAGCATGAAGGTGATTTTGGCTGAAGTGTTTCACATATTACCGTGTACAACTATGGCTAACAGCTAGGGTGGTTACTAAGGCAACGTAGATGCCAGGTTCACGGTGTAGAAATTCTTATAAAGAAGGTACAGGACTTGAGGAAAGTAAGTCTGATTGTATAATTAATAAGTGTAATTGCTTCTCAGGTGGAACATTCAGCAATGACTCATGCATTTCTCTGGAGAGTATACTTTCAGTTTAGGGGAGGATTTGAGAATTGACTTTGGAGAACTAAGCATGAATGATATAGAGCATCTTTTATGCTTTTCACAGAAACTTCAGCAAGCAGTGCTTATTCATCTGTAAATCCATTCTAAAGCCTTTGAATACCAAGCTAAGTTTCATGCATTTTTGAGTGGTACAGAATTGTACAGTTGCCGACCTCGAGAAGCTCATAGCTGCTGAGTATTGTTGTGAGACACTGAGTCTGGGTATCCTGAATCTTTGTTCCAAATTAATACTATTCAGGGAGTCCCCAATTCTTCCCTGGGGAATCAAAAGGAGGGCTTTGAAGAAGAGGTATCACATTGAGTTGGGTAGAGTTCAGCAAGATAATGAAGAAGGAAGGATATATTTTAGGGCAAAAAGTCAACATATCTGAACACTAAAAGGCCTGAGGAGAAGAAGATATATTCAAGGAAAAGCAAATGTTGTAGAATGACATAAATAACCACAATAATAATGGAGGGTAGAGTGTGCATAGAAACTAAGACAGCTGGAGAATCAGAGTGGGCCCAATCCATAAAACACTTCAAACTCCATGCTAAGTAATTTATCTTTTTTTCTTAGTTGCATTGAGAAACAATAGAAATATTTTAGGCAAGGCAGTGGCATGATTAGTACTGTGTCACAGGGTACCATGTTTAGCAGGATCCCCTAGGACAGTGATTCCCAAGCCTTATCGTTTATTTATACTTCATTCCTCTAGCCTTCCCCATTTCACAAATGTCTACATTGGAAAATATAGGGTCATCCTCAGCTCCTCTCTTTCCTGCATGGCCTTCATCCAGTCCATCAGCCTGTTTCCTAAGGTGTCAGCTGAGCCGGTTGGCTTCTCTCCATGTTCATCCTGCCCGGCCTCAGTGATGTGTGTGCCTCCCACTCAGGTTCCTCCTTCACCCTTGCAATCTAATGTCATACATAAGGCAGAGGCCTCTTTGAGAAAAATCACATTTTGTCAATGCATGCTTTAAGCCCCTTTTGATGGCTCCCATTGTTCTTGGAGTAAAATCATGCTGGTCTCTTCTCCAGCTAGCTCAAACTTAGTTCACTGCCCCATTGCCAGAAGGCTCTGGCCAACTGGCCTTTTGAGAGTTCCTAGAACTTGCCAACCCCTTTCTAACTCAGTCCTTTGCATTGGACAGTTCCTGTTCCCGGGAATCCTGCCCTGGGTAGTTATATTCTCAGCAGGAGACCATATAGTCTGCTTCTTCTCTACTTTGCAGTTTAAATATCATTTTCAGAGGGGCTATCTTTATTGTATACATTCTCAAATTATTCTTTGTCATAGCATCCTGCACCTTCCTTTCACAGTCATTAAATGAAAATTTTATCATCTGAACTCAGGTTAGTTTGTTCCCTCACATGATGTCCATCCTGCGAGAACATACCCATGCCAGTCTCTTCCCTGCAGCGCCTCAGCCTTGCATGGCCTGGCACCCAGTGGACCGTGCAGGTGTTCAGTAACTATTTGTTGAATGAATGATTCAGTGAATAAATGAGTATGGTTTAATCCTCCAAAGCAAGAAAGTTTTCTTAAATTGTCTCATTTTAGTAAGGGAAAAAATGCTGAGTGGAAAAATAAAATCCATTTATCTCCTTTATTTTATCTTTCTCCTTTGCCAAACTTCACTTAAAGTTTGTAAAGGTGGATTTCTGATGTATTTTGCCCCCAGGATGCCTGTGAAGAGTGCTGAGTCATTGAGCCCTGTGGCAATAGCTTTTTATCAAGGCCAAAAGGTGTTGCTTGCTCCTGCTGATCAGAAAAATACATGGTGTTGCCACAGGGAGACAGAAATGCATTCAGACCAGCTAGTGTAAACTGCACATGGAGGGATGGAGATAGCATCTCAGGCTCAGGGCCTTGTTCACATGAGAAAACCGAAGCCATGAGAGGTCAAGCAAATAGAACCCATTCTGTTTTTCCAGCCATCCTCCCACCTTACTCCCCTCCAACCCCTGTTCTGAGTGGTATCCTGGTTATATTTCCTCATTGTACTTTGTGTATTTTCTATTGCTATAAGAAAATACCTAAAGCTGTGAACTTTATAAAATAAAGCTCTTTAGCTCATGGATTTGGAGGTACCAGGATCAGACACTGATTCAACCCTTGGTGAGAACTTCATGCTGTAGGGCATCATGGGCCAGTTTTATGCAGAGAAGTGAGATGCTGGGCAAGAAGCAAGAGAGCATCAGGGCCAGAGCGTCAAGTTCTTTCATTTATAACAGTTCACTCTCAAAAACTGACTTGCTCTATAAAACCAGCACCAATCTCTTGTCCAGTCAGTGTCCCAGGGACCTAATTGCCTCCTGTTGGGCTCTATCTCTCAAAGGTCGTAATCACCTCACATTGAGTAGCACATTTTAAAGGTTCGCCACATCCTACCTTCACCACCCTAAATGAAATCTGAGTGGGTGGTGGCACACAGCTGTAATCCCCAGCCTGGGAGCAGGAGTTCCAGGCCAGCCTGGGCTGCACAGTGAGTGAGGCAGCTTGGACTATGTAGCAAGGCCTTGTCTCAAAAAACAAAACAAAACAAACCCTTAAAGCTTACTTCACCACCCTGGGGACCAACCTTCCTACACACAAACTTTTGGGGATGTGCTTACACTATACCCAAACCATAACAATGCTGCAATGGGAACATGACACACTGTATTGCTAACGGCCTGCTTGACCCTCTTGAGCAGTTAGAGATGAGCCTGACATCTCCGAGTGCCATCTGCAGCTCTAATGTTGGATATATTTTTCCATGAATGTAGTGAGGCCTTAGGGGAAGCTTATATTTATTCTCAACCTTAATTATGCCCCAGGGATTAATGATGTTTCTAATTTTACTACTTATGTAATAATAGAACTTTTCTTCATTTATCTTTAATTGACTCCTGCAAGATCTTAGGTAGGGACCACCGCAGGCAACTTGAGAGTTTCCTGTGGCTCAAGTGTCTCATGCAGGTGTGCACTGATGAACCTTCACAACTAATTTGAATTAGTTGTCAACATTAGCAATTGGAAGCTTAGCATAACAATCTGAAGTTATTCTTGTAGTTTCTTCTGGAAAATAGCAACACCTGGTAATTCTGGGGCCATTAACCTTTATTACCATAAGTTCCATTACAGCTGGCTGGAACTCATTTGAGATTGCTCCATTTAGACCTTGGGAAACTGTTCAGTTTAATACAGTCACCGCTACTTCTTGTCTAACCTGTGAGTTGGCTCTGCACCTTTCCATTACCTGTCTAGCTCCTCGAAGTCTTTGACTTTACAACTCCAGAAATATCCTACCCAAAACATGCTGGGTCTTGAAATCTATGATCACATTCATGCCCTCATATATAGACTTTATTATTATTATTATTTTATGTATTTTAGCACTTCTTGTCTAACCTGTGAGTTGGCTCTACACTTTTCCATTACCTGTCTAGCTCCTCGAAGTCTTTGACTTTACAACTCCAGAAATATCCTACCCAAAGCATGCTGGGTCTTGAAATCTATGATCACATTCATGCCCTCATATATAGACTTTATTATTATTATTATTTTATGTATTTTAGCACATGGTCTACAGGATCTCACTACACAGATCAGACTCCTAGTGACCCTCCTGTTTTCAGCCTCCCAAGTGCTGGGATTACAGGTGTGCACCACCATGCCCAGTCCATAGACTTTTAGTACATTGTTTCACAGCCTAATCTTACCAGAATGAAATCCAGTTTCAGAAACCAGCCTTGGTTGTTTTCCAATGGGCATGTGGTCAACAGGCATTTTCACTAGGAAAACTGTGAAAACTAAAGCAAACTTAGTCCAAAGGGCTTAAAAGTGAGGCATTGAGAAACTCCAGGTGTAACTGTTAGGCTAAGGGGTAGAGTGAAATTTCAAAGAATTTTATTAAAATCTTGCTGTATTCCAGGCACAAAGGGCTTCAGTAGAGAAGCCTACTCCCACTCACTCCTTGCCTTTAGCATCTGCTTTGCCCTTCTGAACTTTTTCAATGGCAATTTCTGCCATGAACTGATTTTTCTCCCCAAAACTCATATGTCAAAGCCCTAACATTCTATGTGATGGTATTTGAAGCTGCAACCTTGGAGATAATTATTTAGATGAAGTTATGAGGGTAGGGCCATCATGAAGACTTTAGTGCCATCATACATGGGGACACACAGAGCTTGCTCACTCAACCATGTGAGGATCACAAAAAGTCATGAAAGAAGGTTCAAACCAGAACCTTATTGCACTGACATCCTGCTTTTGCACTTCCATCCTTCAGAGCTGTGAGGGAAAAAATGTGGTTGTTTATGCATCCAGTCTTTGTACTATGTTCTGATAGCCTGAACAGAATAATATGACCTTCTAATTGCCAAGTCTTTTAAGTGTTCTTAATCCTTCCTGGGTCCTCTTCAGCCTGTGGAGAGTCTCTATGATTGAACTCTGATTCTTTTGTACCAATGGGACCTTCTGTAAGGCTGCGAGGTAGTTCAATAGCCAGGCACTTCTCTAGCATGTGTGAGGATGTGAGTTCAATTCCAAGTGCCACAAGCAATAGAACAAAGAACAGAAGTTCTCCTACATCTGCACTTGGTTCTGGGTTCCTTCTTCAGTGTCTCCTTCTGGGAAGTCAGCAGAAACCCAGTGTGTATTTGTGTGCAGAGGGGAGATGGAAGTAAATGTAGAGAATAAATGCTCATCCTTGATTATAAGCCTTTTGCTCTTTTGCTTGGAAAATTTCATTTACTTTCCAGTTCCCAAACTCTTTCCAGAACTTCACAACAAGCGTTCAGTTATTGTTAGGTAAACGGACAGGACTTAAATGAAGCATGCTACTTCTGCCCATAAACTAATTTTTCCTTCCATATTCATGTCACTGAATCATTTGCCTAAGTCATACTGTACATAATACATAGGGTTTTATTTAAGGCTTACCCAGATAATTCAGGATAGTTCCTTCACCATAATCTCTGACTTAATCACACCTGCAAAGACCATGTTTCCAAATAAGGTAACATTTAGTAGGTTCGGCCGGCCAGATAGATGAGCAGATTAAAGCTCCTGCTTAGGCAGATGCAGGGACCAAGATCCAGCCATGCTGGCCCTGCTCCTGGGGCGCCCTGAGATGGCAACTGAGACTGGGTGTGGTGGTGTGCACCTGTAACCCCAGTGCTCAGGAGGCTGAAAACAGGAGAATCACAAGTCTGATCTGTGTAGTGAGACCCTGTAGACGCTGCACGACGTACATAAAAAGAAAGAAAGA
>NW_004524691.1:6577073-6583724 GCF_000260255.1 Octodon degus | reverse complement strand
CCTGTAATCCCAGCACCTGGGAGACTGTAAACAGGATTACTATGAGTCCAATCTACGTAGTGAGATCCTGTAGTCCCTGAAAACCCTATACCAAATGCATAAAACAAAAGCAAAAACATTTAGTAGGCTCCAAGGATTAAGACCCAATATGTTGGGAGCACATTATTCAGCCTGTGCAAACTGCTATTGACTCTGATGTACTAACACTGACTTCAGCAACTTTTGGAGTTTGTCTGAAAAATTAACTTTTCTATATAGTTATTTATAGCATCAACAAAAACAAAGAACTTCTATTGTGTCTTCTCTAGCTGCCTCTCCCTGATCACATTCTTTATACTCTCTTTTTCCTTTTATTTCTATTTTTTTATTTTCTCATTTTTAAAATAATTTGGAAATTATTTGAAGAATTTCTTTTGGGTTTGTAGAAGCCTTATTAGGATATAATTCAAGGGCTAGCCAAATAGCTCAGTGGATTAAAATACCTGCTTAGGCAGATGCAGGGGCCAGGAGTTTGATCCCCGGCCTGCCATGCCAGCCCCACCCCCAGGGTGTGCTGAGACAGCGATTGAGACTGGGCATGGTGGGGTGCCTGTAATCCCAGCGCTTGGGAGCCATAAACAGGAGGATCACTACAAGTCCATTCTACGCAGTGAGACCCTGTCCTACATACAAAAAAAAGAGACATAGTTCATATGTTTTATAATGTACCCATTTCAGTTTTAAAATTCAAAATCTTTTGGTATACTGAAAAACCATTGCAGCCATCACCATAATCAGTTTAGAACATTTCATCACACCATAAAGAAGCTACATCTCTTTCACAGTCAATTCTCAGTTTCCTTCTCTGACCCCTGAAAACCCGTTTGTCTGCTTATAGTCTCTATATACTTTCTTCTTCTGGAATCAGATTCTATGTGGTATTTCATCTGGCTTCTTACCCCTGGCTTATTTTCAAGGTTCATCTGTACTATAACATGTATTAGTATTTATTTTCTTCTCTTGTGGCGAAATACACATGACACAATATTTACCATTTTAGCCATTCATAAGTGTACAATTCAGTGGAATCAAATGCATTCATGGTGTTGTGTGGCCCACACTACTATCTATATGAAAAACTTTCATTATACTTTTGAAGAGGTATGTATCCAAAGTTAAATAGTAACTCTGCCAGTCCCAGGTAGTGTCTATTTTTCCTTTGTCTCTATCGATTTGTGGATCTGAGATCCTCCTGTAAGTGGAGTCATGATTATTTGTTATTTTGTGACAGATTTATTTCACAAAGCACCACCCTTACAAGGTCCATACACCTGTAGCATACATTAATGTACCATTCATCTTTTTGCTGAATAATATTCCATTGTATGTAACTGTGTTTTGTTTAGTTATTCATTTGTTGATAGAAGCTTGGGTTGTTTCCAGCCTTGGCTATTATGAACAGTGTTGCTATGACATTGATGTACTCAATGCTATTTTTTTCAGTTCTTTAAATCACTGAAACTGAATAGCTGGGTTGCATGGTAATCTTATGTTTAGCCTTTTGAAAAAACACCAAATTTTTGTCTATAGTGCTTGCACCATTTTGTACTCATATTAGCAATGTTCTAAGATTACGATCTCTCCACATTCTTGTGATTGTTATTTTCTATATGTTTTTAAAACTTATATCCATCAAGTGGTATATTATTATGTTTTGATTTGTATGATATTAAGTATTTTTCATGTGCCTGTTGGTTACTTGTTTATTTCCAGTTTTTTGGTGGTGTGTGTGTGTGTGTGTGTGTGTGTGTATGCAACACTAGGGATTGAACTTGGGATCTTGTGCTTGCCAGACATAGTTGTTTACTTGTATCTTTGGAACTGTATTGGCCATCTTTGGAGAAGTGCATTTTTGCTATTGCATTAGGAGTTGACATATTCTGTGCTACAGATCTTTTATCAAATACATTATTTACAGATATTTTAGCCCAGTCTATTGTTCAGTCTTCTGTCTTTTCAGTTTTTCTGATGCATCATAATTCTTAATTTTGTTTTTTATTTTATTTTTTTGCATTTAGGACAGGGTCTATAGGGCCTACAGGGTTTCACTACACAGATTGGACTAATAGTGATTCTCCTGTTTGTAGCCTCCCAAGCACTGGGATTACAGGTGCACGTCACCATGTCAAGTCTCAATTGAGGTCTCAGTGCACCCCAAGGATGGGGCCGGCATTGCAAACTGGGGATCAAACCCCTGGCCCCTGTGTCTGTCTAAGCAGGCACTTTAATCCAGTGAGCTATCTGGCTAGCCCTATTTTATCTTTTCTTTCTGGCATCTGTGCTTTGTATCATATGCATGAAGCTGCTGCCAAATCATCTTATTGCCAAATAATAATGTTATATAGATATATTAATTTGATTTATCCATTTGTCACTTTATGAACACTCAGATTTTTCTATCTTTTGGCTACTATGAGTAATGCTATTATAAACACTCATCCATAGTTTTATGTGGCTGCACATTTTTATGTATCTTCTTGGGATACCTAGGGTACAATTGCTGGGCCACATGGTAGCTGAGTCTCTGCCGGGCTCGCTGCCATGCCTCACATTGCTATGATTCGTATGTAATGATTCTCAGTTCTCCATACCCTCACCAACAATTCTTATTTTTTGATCTTTTTATTACAGCTATTCTACCGGGTTTGAGGAAGTATTTCACTGTGGCTTTAATTTACATTTCCTTAGTAAGCAATGATCATGAACATCTTTTATGCAGTTTTTAGCCATCTTTTGGGTGTAGCTCTCTTTTTTCAATCTTGCATCAATATGTTATTGTGAAACACATTCATGGTGCAGAACTTGGTACATATACATGTCATGTCTTGATGCTTTTTACTTGCTCTTCCTCTCGCCTCCCTCAGTTGGCTATTTGTTTTTTTTTTTATATGAAAACTATTCAGATACTTTGCCTTGTTTGAAGTTTTTTTTTTTTTTAATTGTTGAGTTGCAATAGTTTAATGAGGAGGAGGAGAGAGGTTGAAGATGGGGGAGGGGAATGGGGGAAAACTAAGATGTATCATAAGCAGGTACAAATTCCCCATGATGAGTGTGATCATTATGCATATTATAGTGGTTAATACATTGTGTCAGTTTGGCTGAATCTGCTCAGTGCAGTTTTGGGCTTTGGAGGGCCCACCCTGGAGTGCAATTAGTTTCACCCTGGGGAGTGATTGGTTTACCCTAGGACAGGGCCGCCCTAGAGTGACTCAGCACAAAAAGTGTACATAAAGGAGGTGAGGAAGGCTTCTCCCTGCCTTCCTGCCCCGCTTCCTTGGAGAAGTCCCAGTCTTTGGAGGAGCTTGATCTTCACAGCTGCACCACTTCAGAGGAGCGCTGAACTTCGCAGGGGAGCGCCGGTCTTTGCAGTCAGTGTAGAAGGAAGAGAGAGGCTTGATGGATGCCGCAGTGCTGCTCCTCCTCTGCTCTTCATTTCTTTCTGCCACTATGAACTGCTGTCACGTGCGTTGGAGCCAGTGGAGTATAAACTGAGACCTCCACAAACTTTGAGCTAAATATACCTTTCCTTCCTTCATTTTGAGTGTCGGTTATTTTTCTCAGTAACAAGCAAAAAAGAACTAAGACAGATATCTAAACAGTTCCAGTACACTTAATGAAAAATAAACAAAATATATTTTACTGTAAATCCCTTATAAATATGCAATTTATGAAAGGTGTTTTTTTTGTTTGTTCGTTTGTTTGGTTTTTTTTTTGCCGTGCCGGGGAATGAACTCAGGATCTTGTGCTTGTCAGGCAAGTGCTTATTCTATTGAGCTATCTCCCTGGCCCTATGAAAGTTTTTATGAAACTCTTAAAACTTACTAGTTTTCCTTCTTGAATTTTTAGTATCTTCAATAATTCTATATTTTCTTTTAAAATTAAAAAAAATTTCCTTATTAAAAATATATTCTAGTGAAAATAACTAATATCCTTTCAAAACCTTTTTAAATGTAGAAATATATATTATAGAAAGTTCTTGTTCTACTTCTAAGCATAAAAACATTTATTAACTTTAAAAAGATTACATGAAAATAAATGTATGTGTCATTTCTATATGTACATCCTTATATATGTGTGCTTATTATATGTGCATAGATTTGCATTCTTGGCATGGTTTGGATCTGGAATGTCATCTAGAATCCCTTGTGTCACAGCACTGGTTTTCATCTTGCTGGTGTTGGAAGGTGGTAGAAACCTTTCTGAGGTGAGGACAATTAGGAGGTTGAGGTCACTGAGGGTGTGGCCCTGGAGGGACTGTGAGATGCCAGGCTTTTCCTCTCGCTCTCTGCTTTCCAGATCCTGTAGGTGAGCAGCTTTCTCCACCATATTTTCCCTGCTCTGAGATGCTGCCTCACCACAGGCCCCACACACAGTGCCAAACAGCAAGGGACTGAAACCTCCAAAACTGTGAACCAAAATAAACTTTCCTTTTTCAATTTAATTAGCTCAGGTATTTTGTTATAATAGTGGAAAGCTGACTAGTATTCATTTATACACATGCATACCGACATGACTGACTATATGATTTATATAAATTTCACTGACACAACAAGAGTGTAAGATCCTCAATGTGATCGACTCATGAAATGAATTTGAAAAATGACAATTAAAAAAATAAAAGTTCTGATTAGTCTAGGAAATAAATGTACTGATTCCTGAGAAAGGTAGAGATGAGGGGGTTGTTGAAGGAGCAGAGAACCTTCACTTTCTTCTTGGCTCCACTCAAGAATTAATTCTCCAGAGAATTGAACTAGAGAGGCTCATGTTGGAAACATGAGACAGGCAAGCTTCCAAGGATCTATGGGTAAGAGAAACAGGCAAATGAATATATATATATGTATATATATGCCACACATTAAAACATCTGTATGTAAATATAAATGCAAAAGCACAAGTGAAGAATGGATATGCAGATATAGATATAGGTGACCTGCAGTTTCTCAGAGCTTGCTTACCGAGACTTTTCTCTGTGTTCTAGTCATGAGTAATCCTACTAATTTCTGTGGCTTTAAATGCCAAAGACACCTAATTTTTGTCTCCATTGGCTGAGGCTCCAACTCTGACTCAGTCTGAGCCAGTCAGCATACTGCATTCTGTGGCCACAGGGATTGGTTTGTGAGTGGTGTATGACCCAGTTAGAATCCAGGAACTTGATGAGATTTTGAGGCAGGCAAGTCTCAGGAAGAAATCATAGAATTCTTACTATTAACTATAACAGCTCACACAGACCCCATACTGTTACTAACCCTGGGCATTATTAATTAATTATACTTTCTTTCCTTTTGTTGTGTTAGGAGAATACATGTCCAGTTTACATTTCATTTTCAGTTAGAGAGATTAGATATCTTTGTATTATGTAGTCATTGATATTGCTGATTCTTTTCACATTTATAAATTACATTGTTAATCAGTTAATAGATAAGTAAAATATCTTACATATTATACATATGATACCTCTGATTTATGTGTCTCACATATATTTAGCACATGGCGTGAAATAATTTTTTTCTAATTAATAAATAATGCAGTTATTGACACCAAATGTGTTTGAAGACAATCACTCATCTACCATATCTATAAGTTTGCATGGAAAAAGAGGGTAGAAGGGCCAGCCAAATAGCTCAGCAGACTAAAGCACCTGCTTGGAAGGTTCAGGGACTGGGTTCAATCCCTGGGATGCTGTGCCAGCCCTGCCCCCTGGGGTGCACCTGAGACAGCGACTGAGTCTGGGCGTGGTGGCATGGGCCTGTAATCCCAGCACTTGGGAGGCTGAAAACAGGAGGATCACTACAAGTCTGATTTGTGTGGTGAGACCCTGTAGTCTGTGTACTAAAAAATGCATAAAAAAAGAGTGGAGACTCCTTCAAAATGCTTCGCAATTTCTCTAGTAGCATCTCCAACACAGATGAAGCACAGATCAGAAGAATATGAAAACTTTCCTTCCACAACTACTAATATTGTGAAGATACTGACTATATTATTGAAAATTTTAATAAACAGTAATACATTTGAAGTCTTTTTTCTTTTTATCACTGTAGACCAAACTATATTGAAAACATAGTGATTAAAAACAATGTAAGCTTGTGTCTTAAAGGCGAAGTCCATTTGGCTATAAGTTGTTATGATCTCTTTGAGTTCTATGGACCACCAGCTAGGACATGATTCATCTGACAAGTAATATAGTAAAGAAAAACCAGCCCAATAGCTAACCTACTTAAGCATCGATGATGTGATATGTGCTGTCCTAAATGTACTAATTACGTCCTTAAACAACCTTGTGAGGCAAGTACTATTATTATATCTGTTTTCTGGATGAAGGAGCAAGGCTCAGTTGGGCCAGCTGGCTTGTCCAAGTTTACATGGCTGGTTCCCTCGTAAAAGAGCATGTTGATCAATTTAGGCTGCCTTCTTAGTGTTTTGTTTTGTTTTGTTTTGTTTTGTTTTGTTTTAGTTTGGTTGTTTTAACCTACATCTTAAAGTTTATACTCCTATAATAGACATTTGAGGACCTATAATCCCAGCACTTGGGAGGCTGAAAACAGGAGAATCACTATGAGTCCGATCTACATAGTGAGGCCCTGTAGACCATGTAAACCTTGTGCTAATACATTA
>NW_004524691.1:6563928-6576973 GCF_000260255.1 Octodon degus | reverse complement strand
GATGGCATGAAAATGGAAATTCAGTGTAATAAAGCCTGTTTCCATATTCAATACTGAGTTCTTCAAATGGGGATGGGCTATATTGCTAAGAAATAAGAAATTAAAAAAAAATTTCTTATCCAGGCTTAAGAAAGAACTGAAGTCAAATTTTGGAATAACTGTAATTTGAACCTATATAAAAATATGATACATATATTTTCACTGCATTTGTCATTGCTAAACTAGTGGTTGGTTAGTTCAAATGATCAGCAAGGCAGATTTGTATGGTCTTGGCAAGGTTATGGGGCTCTAATCTGTCATTTTAGGCAATGGTGGCCATCACCTGGAGCCAGGTTGAGCTACAGGCTGGTATGCAAGAATTGAAGAGAAGGTCTAGGAGAATCTACATCAAAGCACATCTGAGTGTTAGATGCCCATACGGAGGAAAATGGTACTTGGTCAGCAGGCCTGTGGCACGATAGCTAGCTGTGGAGATGAGGTGGTCCCGAGGAGCTCCAAAAAAGGGATTCAATGTCGAATTGGTTCATTCCATTTCACAAGCCTCCATTCTGCAGCTGACAGCAGCATTCCTGTCAACCTGCTGTTTCCAGTCCCCTGTCCTACTCCTACAGCTGTGAAGAGGATTTCTTAGCCAATACTTTCCACTATTGAGATATACTGGGGGAATTCAGAAACACTGATGTTCAAAATATTATTAATAACAACTAACATTTATTGAGTTCATATGATGGGTCAGGCATACTTCTAATATCTTTCAGATATGCCAAGCCTTTAAGGCAAGTATTGTTAATATTATTTTCTTCTTAGTTGCATAAATGTGGCAGCAAGTTGAAAAGAGCTGATGAAAATTACCCAAAGTCACACAGCTTGTAGGGGTGGGGAAGAATTCAGTCCGAAGGAGTCTGCTTCCAGACCCCGAGCACCAAGCTAATATGTGCTTGCTATTGTGTACTGCCTTCTTGGTATATTAATAAAGGGATTCCTCTCTGGATCTAAGAGAAGCACTGAAGTTGTTACATGGCTTAGAATAGAATATGCCAGTCTCAAAACAATAATCTCTTTCTGTCCCACACATCTATTTCAGAATTCTAATTATATGCAATCCCATATGAGACTGCCACTTGTCTGAAGGTATTTACTTCTAGATTTCCCTGGGTTGGGAAAAAATTGAATTTTCAGCCTTAAACCACTAGAGGAAGTTTTATTTACCCTGTAAACACTCTATATGCCTTGCCATCTAGTAGATCACCCTTCACTCGATCACCCTTCAATGAGAGGGCAAGTGAATGGTGACAAATGAATTTGGAGTGGCCCAGGTCCAAGAGGAGTCGAGTATTAGCCCCATGTTTCAGATCTGGATACCTGCATAAATAGTTGGGCTATTTCTGAGCAAGAAAAAGCAGAAAAGGAGGCATTTCAGGGCAAATATTATGGGGATAGCCATAAAATGTCTTTGGAACTTTCAAACAGAACCTTCGAGAAGCCAGTGGGAAATCCAGGCTTAGGACACAGTGTTGCTCAGCGATGGAGCCAAGCGTCTGAGAGTCATTAGCAGAGGTTGAAGGACAACTGGGAAATGACCTCTTCTTTTGGGTTCCTTTGACTTCTAACCCTGAGTGGTTTCCAGGGTTTCTTATTGGAAGGCCATGAGCAACAACTTCTCACGGCATACCACCTCAACCAAATGCCACAGAATGACTAGGGACAGACTCAGAAACCAAACCAAATCCTCCTCTTAGAGGCGCTTTCTGTATGTACTCACATGGTTTCCATTTGCGTTGAGTGTAATTAGACAGCTGTCTTTCTCTTATGGGGAACCTCTTAATCTAACCACAGGGATTTCCCTCTGTAGGAGCAGCAGCCACCCCAAGGACTTACCCCAGACGCCTCAGAGCAGAAGCAACTGTATCTGTACTTGAACTGTTACTTTTCTGCCAAAAGCATCTTCCTGACAATCTCTGGCTAACCCATTATGGGAAATTTGGCATGTAGGTCCTGTTACAGAGTGAAACTGTGGAAGATTCCTATTCTTTAAACACTCCATTCATAGTATCTGAGTTGAAAACAGGAAACAACACATTGAGTTGTAGACTCATCCAGTCTAAATGACCCAGCTGACAAATCCTTTCTGTTACGATCCGTTTCCTGTGAATTCCAAGGAATTCATGAAGCAAGAGGAGGAAATATTTTTCTAATTTTAATTTTTATGTAGACACCAAGGCTCATAGAGAGGTTATGTGAGTCTGGGACAGGGACCTTTTCTCAATGGCAGCTATCAAACTAGAGTATGTCAAAGTGGATTTGATGCCAAATTTTCTTGGTTTAAAGACCTCTATATGTGTTCACTAGTCACAAATACTACCTCAGTTCCTGATAGGTTCAGGACTTTGTCAAGCCATGTTATCTTTACACTTCATTTTTCTATAAGGAAGAAGAAATAGGATCATGTGGTCATTAAGTTCCTCTCACTAAGGATCTAAAAGTGCTATAATTTTATGAATGACTTTACAGTAACCCTGATTTAAAGGAGAATTGCAACAGATACTTTAAAGAGATGAATACAAAGTTAATGACTTGCAACTTCAGTTAATTAGACAGGTATGTATGGGGAGCCTACTATGTGCCTCACATTCTTGTGCTAGGAAAAAGGGACTAAGGTCATGGTACCCTACCCTTGCAGGCTGTTGGGGGACAAGACAAACATTTCTCAGGATGAACAATAGCCTGGGTTTCCTATTTCTGATTATATCATAGTTTGTTCAATGCAAAATTGATTGCTTAGATCCTCGGTTGGTGGGGAGGGCAGAAATTCTGACTCTTTTATTCACTGCTATGTCTCCAGTACTTGGAAGAGTCCCCTGCACCCAGTGATAGGGCACAAGTTTAAATATTTATTTGAAGGTGGTAGAAGAATATTCTAAAGCATGGCCTGTGGAATGCTTATCCCCAAAGAGTTTATGGACTTTGCACAGGATGTTTGGGTATGGAAAGCCTTAAGAGAGCCAATTTCCAAGGGCCAAAAAGATAGCTCAGCAGACTCAGCTCTGCTTTGGCATGTGCAGGGACCGGGGTTCATTCCCTGGTCCCACATGCCATGCTGGCCCTGCCCCTGGGGTCCACTGAGCTAGCAAATGAGTCGGCATGGTGGTGCATGAGTTTGGGCATAGTGGCTCATGCCTGCAATCCCAGTGCTGGGAAGGCTGAAAACAGGAGGATCACTATGCGTCCAAGCTGTGTAGTGAGACCCTGTACCAAATACATAAATGAAGAGAGAGAGAGAGAGAGAGAGAGAGAGAGAGAGAGCCAATTTTCATATCCTCAACTTCCATATGAGCCATTCCCCAAAGCTGATCTGTCTGACAGTGTACTAGGAAACTGCTCTTGCTGGGCACTTTCTATTTTTCCCAATACCTCCCAAGTGATCTCTCACTTCACAAAAGAAGTTTTTATTTTCTCTAGTCTTACTGAGGTGCTTCTTCCTAATAGTGGAAGAACCTGAGCAGAAAACTTTGGAGGTAGGCACACTGCTTTGAGATAGTAAATAGCTCTACTGATTGTCTAACATAACCATGTAGATCAGGTGGTTTCTAATTCTGAACTGAGAACAAAATTAGCTACAACCTGATGGAGTTATCAGCTGAGAGATAAATGAAAATATTTCATCTATTCCTGTATTCTCCTTCTCTTCTTTCTTCCTCCTCTTCTCCTCCTCCTTCTTTCTTCTTTTGTCTTTTATAGATAGGATTTTACTACATAGTTCAGGCTGAACTCACTTTGTAGCCCAAGCTGGCCTTGGACTCACAGTGA
This sequence comes from Octodon degus, assembly GCF_000260255.1. Classification (NCBI taxonomy): domain Eukaryota; kingdom Metazoa; phylum Chordata; class Mammalia; order Rodentia; family Octodontidae; genus Octodon; species Octodon degus. The sequence continues at coordinate 6,573,166 of NW_004524691.1, read as the reverse complement.
CTCTTTTGCCTCAGCCTCCCAGGTGCTAGGATTATAGGCATGAGCCGACACACCCAACTCTGTCTTATTTTTAAATTACAGTTCACATCCCAAAAAGCAAACAATGGAAATTTAGTTGACGAAGGACTCTTTCTCATCCTGTTACTATGTTATATTCATTGACAGATACATGAATAAATAAGAAAAAATTCTTTTCTCACTCAATAAAAGAAATGCTGTAGTGTGATTTTTCTTTTTATTCTATAATGTTTAACAAAAATTTAATATATTTATGTTATTTTAATCAAATGATAATTCTGATAGTAAATCAATATAGAATAATTATATTCTTAAAACTGTATGTTCACAGGAAAATTTAAAGATTTTTAAATGATTTTTATGACATTTTTGTGCAAAGAAGAATAACAGAGTGATAAAAAGTTTAAAAATGAAAATTACATTTGTAGATTGTTACAAAGAAGTAGAATGGAAATAAGTATAATGGGGCCGGGGAGATGGCTCAGTGGAATAAGTGTGCTTCCCTGGCAAGCGTGAGGGCCTGAGTTCAATCCCCAGTTCTGCGAAAAAAGAAAAAAAAAAAAGAAAGAGGAAATAAATATAAAATAAGGAAGAAAGAAATTATTAAAATTTCTAATAAAAGGTTGCTCATGTGTAGGTATGTATATTACATATATACATATCTAATGTGTAGATATGCATATATACATATATACATATATACACATGCATATATAATATATAATATAGATGTAGTTATATATTTAATATATAGTGTGTATATGTGTGTGTGTAGTTTTTAAAAAATTCATGCTGGGGATTGAACCCAGGTGCTCACACACACTGGGCTACACCCCTCACCTATATTTCATAAAATAAATGTGATGGTGAAGTCAAATTGCTCTTACCTTTACATGTAGAAGGTGATCCCATTGGATATGTCAGATATATTGATATTTTTATATTTAGAAAGTTCTGGAGATACACCTGAAATTCTTTAAGCGTATGATGAGAAGTTTAAGGCCAACTTAAAAATTTGTGAGAACTGTATAGGTTTGTTTCTTTTTTTTTTTTCAGATAGATTTTCACTATGTAGTTCTGGCTGACCTTGAGCTCACTTTGCAGCCCAGGCTAGCTTCAAACTCACAGCGATCCTCCTGCCTCATCCTCTCAAATGCTGGAATTATAGGTGTGTGCCACTAGACCCAGATAGGACTGTGTATAGCTTGAAACATTTTTAGAAGACTTTGCAAGCAACAAAGTTTGAAGACTCCTGGCCAAATGGGACACGTATGACATTCCAACCCTGTCTCCAAAATTACTGTTAAGCCTTGGGAAATGCCCGTTTAGGCCCCTTTGCATCCATTTTCCTTTCTGCAAAAATAAAAATTACACTAGACTGCTTTTCCTTATTCATAGGAAAATTCTGAGATCATATGAAATAAAGAAATAATGTAAAAAGGCATAACTTATTTCCTGGGGGAAATTGAATGCCTCTGGGAAGTTTCAGTAACTTTTTTCAGGTTAACAGGATCATGATTAGTTCCTCAAATAGTATAAATGAAAGATGCACTTCTTACTACCTCTGCTTCACCATGACGTCCCATTTTCCCCACCTTTGATTCAGCCGTTGGAATGCCACAAGCCAATCCGATACCTTACGGTTAATCTCTGAATCTGTACATCAAGGGGTTAGCAAGAAGGGGTCTGATTCTATTTTGGTGCTAAGGCCAGAGTTCTACGTTGATGTTCACTAAGAAACCATAAATTAGGCAACAAGCCTAAATCCTCCAGCCAAATGGCTGCAGGGGAACATGTCTTAGTCCAGAGAATAACGATCAAAGTTCTAACCACTGTCACTGTTAGCTTTTCTGGGTAGCTGATGATGATCAGCTCTCACCACATGGGCTGCTTTTTGCCCCCATTGATCTTGGACTCAATTCCTTTCCCCACTAAAAATGTTCATTATTTGTAAACTACAAAGCATATTAGATTCTAATGTCTAGCAGGTTAATATGCTTTACAATTAACTTTTGCCTTCCGGACCTCATGAGAACATTGAATCGCAAATGAAGACTTTGACACCTGCCATTCTGGAAAGACATAAAATTTAAATTTTATATAAAGTCTAAGAACTTGTGGAGCAATATGTGATGAGGAGACGTGGTAGGGAGAAGCTAAGAGTAGCATTTGTTCATAATGCTCATAAGAAGATACTCAACATTCATTCACTCACCCATTCAATTATGCTTATTTAGCTACTAGGTACCATTTTCATGGAGTGGAAATGAAGAAACAAAGACAAATGACCCTCCTTGCCCTCACGGAGCTTCTATTTTGGTTGTAGAAAGGTGTGAATTATGATAACACTAAATAATCAGTGAAAGAAGGACATCTTAGATGCAAGTAGAGGAGAAAAAAATAGCAAAATTTATCAAAGAAAGCAAAGGAAGACTTCCCAGGGGGAAGGCATCTGAGCCCAAAGCAGGGCTGGGAATTTTAAAATTAAACAATGTCATGAACAAAGGTGTGAAGGCCAGGGAAAATTTGGGGCCAACAGAAGCCCAAGCAGCAAAAAGGGAGAGTAGCTCTAAGTAGATTGCACAGGAAGGAAAGAACATACAGCAGACCTTCAACATTTTGGGAAGAATTTATGTTTTATCTTTTGAGATGTAGCTTTTTAGGAGACCAAGCAAAGTCCTGCCAAACAAGATGTTTGTGAAAACATTGCATAGCTGCATGGGTAGCTCTGTGGAGGCTGGATTGTGGTGATGGGACAAGGCCATCAGATTCCACCCAGGAGTGTAGTCTGGATGCTTTCAGCCCTAACAGGAGATCTGCTTAAAGTGGTATAAGAAAATGGGGTATACTGACTGTTTCCACTAAAGTGTCCTGGGGAGGAACCAGCTTCAGAGTAAGTTCAAGAGCTCACAGATATCCAGGGTCTTCTGCAACTCTGCTGCTCTCTGGCTTCTGATACAAATTCTCTCTTCACATAGTGGCTGGTCATCTCTTATTTTCTCAGTTGAGCAATCTCTGTGCATATACCAATTCCAGAGAAGTTTCTGACTGAACCTGCAGAGTCAGATGTATGTTAGAGAACCAATTATTAAGGAAAGTATAGGAATAGTGTTCTGACATGGTTGCTAAGGTCACTCCTATGGCAGAAGAGACAGGATGCCAAGTCTGGCAGTTCCAGTGGAATGACAAAGAGTTGGAAAGGAAGCAAGGAAGTAAGTTTGCAATCCACCTATGAGAAGCTGAGGAGGGTCCCCAAACGAACACCAAAAACAGGAACACACACTAGGAATGTAAAAGCTGTAAATACTACCAACTGCGAGAGCAGCATTTGGTTACAATATGATAGTGGAAACACGACAAACAAAAGATGGCTGGGGAGCTGTAACTCACATGAAGACTTGACTTTTATTCTCTGTAAATAGATTATGCTTTTGGCATCTTCTTGGATGCAGCCTTGGGAAAAAATTGCAAATGTCAGTGGTCAGAAATGGCTAACTAGGATCTAGAGACAAATGTGTAAATGAAAAGTAAAAGGTATACTTATTATAACTTTTTTGGTTCTGTAAAAGAATTTGAGGCAACTTAGAGGACTAATACAGCAATGATGTCACACAAGCCTGCTACTCAATCTGTCGTAGGTGGATTGCAAACTTACTTATTTTCTGAAAACCAGTGCAAAGAGTGCACATTATTAAAACTTGGGCAGTGAATGTCAGAGAAACTGGAGTATGATTGGTAGCAACATCTGAAAGGACTGTCTCCCCGGGACTCATGAAATTGTCATTATCTAATGTATAGATCAGTCTGTTGATAAACATAAGTTTTGTGGATTTCTTTCTTAAAATGACTTTCAGTGATGACCAATGTCGTCTAGCTAAACATTAGTTATTCCAGGAAGTTTACTTTGTGAAAGAAATTCTGAATATTGTGAGATCATAGGGAAATCTTCCAGAAGCCAGGTCAGCCCAGGCCAGGTGAGGAAGTGGTATTTATTTACACTGCGGTGAATCCCGAGGTATGTGTGCTCCTTGTCGTTCTGATACCCGCCTTGCTTCAGGTATTTCTATTATCATTCTGGCCCCTAAGTGCATTTAATCTGGGACCCCTGTAGTGGCACACATAACCTTTGATGGAACCTCCCTCTGTGTGTTTCAACCTACATGTTAATACACCCTAATATCTTCTTCTCACTTACCCCTGATACTAATTTTTATCAAGTACTATTTCCTTTTTTTTTTCCAGGCTTCTTGGAGCATGATGTCTTCATATTTACTCTCTCTTGCTCTTGGCCTTGGGACCACTGTCTATCTAAAGTGGGAGAATCCACAGGTGTAAACAGTACATGTTTTTGGATGGTTTGCATGAGTAGCCTGGAAGCTGAAGTGAAAAGGCTCCCAAGGAAGACGCTTTCACCTCGAGCCCAGAAGACTGAGGTCAAACTCTTGACTTGGGGAAGGCTGTAAGCACTTCTCTGACAAATCTAAAGCTGCTCTAGATCTGGCTTTTATTTTCTGGTAGTTTATTTCATTTTCTGGTATGATGTAAAAGTAATGTCGGTTGTTCAGTTAATTGGTAGTAGAGAAATATCCACGCCAGCAAGCCTTGCAGTCATTTGTGTGTGAACTTGTTAATTTTTTTGAAATTCAACGTTCTAAGAAAGACGAGTAAGAACATTTGGCTACAGCTTATAAGTCCTGAGACGTGAAGTCAAGTCAACCATAATGTTTTACAAGAGCCGTTAACTGCCTCAGACACTAACAAACTCTTAGACATTCTGTAGCCCTGAATTCTTGACAATGAGTACAATTTAGGAAGTGATAGACATATGTGTGTTTTAAAAAGAGGAAGTGGGCATTTTTTATTTTACCCGATTAGGGAAAGCATTCCTAGTACAATATTGGCACACCAGCTATGCAAATCAGGGGCTGAGCTGATGATAAAGGAAACATAGAGAGAAAACAAAATATGAACACAATTTCAATTCAAAGCTACGATGATTTACCAAGGACTGTTTTTAATTTTTTCTATATATATATTACAGAATTTACTACAAAAGACCATTAAAAATTGCCTTCACCTAAGCTCTCTCCCTGCCTCTGGAGGCTCGACCGCAAGACTTCGGGCATGAGGGTGACTCGGTGTACACGGCACACAGATCAGTATCTTGCAATAAGCCACCAAGTGTGCGTCAACAGCCGCCCGAAGGGCACCAACAGCTGTGCTCTGAAACCTCAAGTCAGACTTGAAATCCTGGGCAGTCTTGTTCACCAACCTCTGGACAGGCAAGGCAGCATCTGAATGCAAAGCTCTGTTGACTTCTGTACCGGGCCTGTAGCATTGAGGTTTCTTTACCCCAGTGGCAGAGAGAGTGATTTTCCTGGGAGCTTTAGTGGCCAGGTTTTCAGGGCCTTCCCACCAGTGGACTTAGGAGCAGTCTGGTTGGTCTGCGCCATTTTTTTTTGTTCACTCAACACTAAAGTCTTATGTGGCTTCTCCACCCACCACACTGGTGCTCAGGTAAGACCCACAATCGCCAAAACAAGAAACAATTCAGTGAATGACCAAGTCAAAGAGCAAGGGCTCTTTCTTATGAGGGGCAAATGACAATGAGCTTTAAGTGGGACCAAAAAAGGTACCACTCAAAATCTTCCTGTTTTGTTGGTGATGGCTTTACCCCCTTCCCCACAACCATATGCATTTACGTTTCTTAGGGGATTTTTGCCTCAGCGTTTGTGAGGAGGTAGTCTCCAAGAGCAGTTTGGGAAGTGGGGGAAACTCAAAACGGGTTTCTTTTTTTTCAGTGTTAGGGAGTGGATCCAAGATGTCACACATTCTAGGGCAAGTGTTCTATGGCTGAAGAAAGGTGTCTGTTTATATTCTGCCTACAAAATGCACAAAAAAGTAATTATTCAGCCTTTTAAATCTCAAGGCCTCCAGTGGCTTGCTACTTGTGACTGGGCCTCTTAGCCTTAATTGTGTTCCTCTATGAAGAACACACCAGAAACTTGTCATTGCTGCCTCTACAAAAAATTGATATCAGCAAAATGAAAATCCCCAAACACCTCACTGATGCTTACTCCAAGAAGAAGCAGCTGTGGAAACCCAGACACCAGCAGGGTGAGATCTTTGATACTGAGAAAGAGAGATACCAGATTTCAGAGCAGCACAAGGTGGATCAGAAAGTGGTGGACTCACCGATTTTAGCAAAAATCAAAGCTGTTCCTCAGCTCCAGGACTAACTGTGATCAATTTTTGCTCTGAAAAATGGAATTTATCCTTATAAATTAGTGTTCTAAATTTCTTACTAAGAACCTAATCAAATAACTGATACATTAAAATAAAAAATCTCCAGGCCTCAGCCTTCCTGGGGTTGGTACCTGTTCATGCCCACTATGTGATTGAAAGCCATTTTTTGGCAAGTTTGGTGCAGGCAGGCTGACAGCTCTCTGACCCTAACTTTGATGGAGGAAATTCCCAGCAGGTGATTGTTTGGCCAGGAGGTGCCAAGTATCAGTGTGCACTTGGAGGATGGAGTCTTGGCAAGGTCTGCAGCCCAGCTACCCAGGTCTGTGGGCTCCACACAGGGCCCTGGGCCTCGTACGGGGCCACCCCCTCTCTGCAGTCCTCATCTTCTACCAGGCTTCTAGGCCAGTCCAGGCAACTGAAACTGCTGTCCTCCTATAGACCCAGAACCATCACTAAAAGTACGACAAGAAGGTTGGGAACTCCAGAAGGGTCTGCACTCTGATTCACTCCCACTCTTGCTTTAGCCAGAATTGCAGAAAGATGGATTATTTACTCCCATACAAAAATACCTCTGTTCTTCCAGAGGCATTCATTACTTCCTTTAAATTTACTTAGCCCAACGAAGTTGCCTGGTGCTCTGTTCTCAATCTAATTTGCATCTGAGATGGTGACACATTTTAAAATCAGCCTTCTTGACAGCAGGGACAACTGTCCTTCAGTTCACTGGAAAGAGGAAATGGATGCGTTATGACAAATAGGAAAGCCCTTTCTCACCTTGCCTGTAAGTGTTCTCACTGCTTTCACCTTGAACTCCCACAGTTACGTTGCTTCCAAGGCGAAGGGTGGGTTTCGGAGTCTTTCCAATGCTGTCTCTAACCTATGAGGATGTTCTGTGATCTAAAAAGCCCCTTGCAAGGTGAGAATCCACGTCAGTACAGACCATGATGCTCCTAAGAACCAACAGACGCATGAAAGGAAGCAATTTCATGAAGCAGAAAATTAAAGAACGCAGTTCCAACCTTGTCTTGCCTTATCAAAGTTAGGACATACACTGCTATTTTCTGAAAAGTCAGAAAGCAAATAAGTATTGATTGAATATAAAAGAAGAAGACTTATAAATAAGAAAGTTTGAATCTCCAGTATAGAGTGAAAAATAAAATCACTTTCCCCATAAGTATCACTTTTCTACCTTGTGCTTTTAGAGTGTGGTACAAGATAGCGGATTTAGTAGTTTTCAAAACAAAGGCTGCATTATAAGCATAGGCTGAGTGTTATTCTAGAACAGAGAAATGTGAAACCAGAGGTATACTACAGGAAAGAATTTATTACAGCCAATTATTATTGATGAGTTGTTTTCTACCAAAACTACTAAATGAAAGGCCTTTTAGATTCTCATTCAGAAATTAGGACACTCGCTTTGTTTAGCCAGACCATTAATACATAAATTATTTATTAATTTATGCTAACAACTGACTATAAGCTTCAATTAAAATATCCTGAAAACTCATTACCCATCAATCTATCTCCTAATGAATGTGTCATATTTTATTGAGAAATAAATAAATGCACACCAGTGTAAAAGGTAATTGTACTTTGTAAGCTTCAGAATTCAGTGAAGGCTGCAGTAATCAAAGTGTGACCTTGAGTACTGTACACATCCAAGGTTTGCTAGATGGACTTCAGAAAGGTCTTACAGTTAGTTGAAAAATATTTGTGCTTCTGGTGCCATTATAAAATCTATATCCTTGTTTATAGTAGCAATTATTTTTTTCATAAAAGGTCTCATTTTCACATCTTCATTTCTGTGCCAGTGGCTGAAAGATTGCAGAAGGGATTTAAATTAAGTTGATAAGGTCCCAAAAATGAGAAAGGATGAGTCACTGACCTAGAGAAGACTTTCTGCAGGAAAGAGATGGTGTGTGGCATGCCGATTAAGAGCACAGGGTTCATCCTCAGAGGCCTGGGCTTGTGTCAGGGTTTTCCGTAAAGGACTGGCTGCCCTGCTATGACTTGCATGCACTAGTGTAATGTTAGATGTCACAACAAACAGATTGAAAAGTACAATGGTTCCAGAGCTATCATGGTTTATTTCTCACTCCAGTAACAATCTGAAGTAAATCTCACTGGATGACAGGCAGCTCTTGCCAGCCAGTGACTTAGGTACTCTGATTTCTTTCATCTTGTGGTTTTACCAAGAGCACAGCCTGTGGCATGCCCCACTTCAAAGCCTTGGATAGAGTTCAGACACATCGTGACACTGACATTTCATTGATGACAATCAGTCCTAGGGTCACATGACATGCAACTGTGGTATAGGCCTGGAGTGTCCTTGTCTGTGTAGCCACTTCTCAGGGCCAGTTCTATAACCATGAACATGGTGGATGGAGAGTCATAAATTTTAGTAGAGGGCCAGGTATCATTTGTGATGGGACTGTTTACCACAGATGACAAATTCAATAAAGGAAATGTCTAGATCTTAGACCTCTGTGGAAGTGAAGGACTTAAAAAAATCAGTTGTGGGGATTAAATTTGACAACAAGACTGACCAAGTAGCTAAGTAGATTAAAGCACCTGCAAGCAGGTGCAGGAGCCCAGAGTTTGATCCCCCGGCCTGCCATGCTGGCCCTGCCCCCGGGGTGTGCTGAGACGGCAATTGAGACTGGGCATGGTGGTACACGCCTGTAATCCCAGCACTTGGGAGGCTGTGAACAGGAGAATCACTACAAGTCCAATGTAGTAGTGAGATCCTGAACACCTTGTAGACCCTTCCATAAAAAATACAGAAAAAAATGATAACAGGAGATAAAATCTAAGTAAAAACCAGTTTTTAGGCTCATCTCACAGTCAGGAGGAGTGGTGCTAAGCATCAGGAAGGAGAGAGTAAACGTGTCAAAAGGTTGTGTCTTGGTGGTCACACATGAGTCAGTCCTCAAGGGATCACAGTTAGGTCTGCACAGGAGATTGTGGTTACAAA
>NW_004524691.1:6550675-6563648 GCF_000260255.1 Octodon degus | reverse complement strand
CAGGGAGATGGCTCAGTAAAATAAATACTGTGCTTGCACGTGCAAGGGCCTGAGTTCAATCCCTGGTTCTGAAAAAAAGAAAAAAAAGAAAGAAAGAAAAAAAAAAGTTGGAGGTGAGCTAAATGTTTGTTAGACATAGGGGTTTGGTCCTGTTTTGATTCAGATAATCAGACTTCTCTATATTGGGTTCTCCTGCTCTCCCATACCTTAATTAGCTCTTTGTAGTCTGAGATCTAAACATATCACTAAGCAATAGCTAAAGAAAAACTAAGGCAATCACAGAATGAAATGCGCAAGTGCATGTCAAGTGTAAGCATGATTACTGTGTCATCATTTTAGTGGCAGAATCTGGAAAGAACCTTAATATTGATCTTAAAAGGAAATGATTGACTAAGATATACTGCATAAGTGAGATTACCAATAACTGCTAAAAAAGACTGACTCAGATCTGTACGTTCTCATCAGTGCGATGCCCACAGGCACAGCAAGTCACAAAGCACTGTCTTTTAGGTGACCTCGCCTTTGTTTTTATTATTATTATTTTATTGAGAAACAAATAGCAATGAGACAGTTTCAAAACCGATTAATAGGACAGTTTCAGTAATTAATACATTGTATATTATTGTCTTCATAGTGGTTATTCATAGTACAAGATGCAGACATGATATCCTGTCCAAACAGTATTAGTACAAATCTTTCGTCTAATTGAATTAGAGAAAGTAGCTGTATATCTATTATCCTAATGATTTTGTATATACAGACACAAAATGGTCCTTCATTTGTATCCCCTTTTTCTGTTTAGTTTTGTCAGAGATGGGTATTCCATTGTCATCTAAATATTGTAGGTGTGTGAATTCAGCAAAATAATCCAATATAGTCCAGTAGTCCATAACAGTGGTGGGTTATCCACAGGACTGGCAATGTCAGAAGTTGTTGACCTGAGCCTTTTACAGCTCAGCATATTTAATATGGCTCTACTTTCTATACCATGTTTTATACTTTTCTGCTGGATGGTTAAGACCAAGATAAAGCAAGACCTATGTAACAAGAAATGTAACTTTTGTATCTGCCAAGGTCAGTCAAATCCCCTCAGGACTTACCCTGAACCACAATTTGTAGATCCTTTGTCAGTGTCAGCCATGTTGACCTCACTTTTGTAAAAACAAACTGAAATACAAAACCTATGTATATTTATCTGTTTAGAAACAATAAGCATACAGAGAGATGTGTACAATAGAGTCTATACTTAGTTTTAGTCTTTGGAATTTGGCAACCAGTATTTCTAGCACCATTTAATAAAGAGGCTATCTTTCATCACGTGCTTAGCCCCTTTGTTAAGGATAAGGTGGCTGAGTGTATTTGGAACTTGTTTCGGTATCTTTTAATCTGTCCCGCTGATCATCAGGTCTGTTTTGTTTAATCAATAGCATGCTTTTTTTTTTTTTTAATCACAGTAAGGTTTTCATTATAATTTCAAGTCAGGGATTGTGATATTCCTTGCCTTGCCTTTGTTGCCTAGGATTGTTTTTGGCATTCTAGGTCTCTTCTGGTTGTAAATGAATCTTTCATCATACAGTAAACTAAAATTGAAATAGATTGAATATCTTAATATTAAAACTGAAACTCTAAATCTGCTGGAAGATAGAATAGGTAGAATTCTTGAATGCATGGGTGTAGGCAAAGATTTCATAAACAAAATCTTGATCACATGGGAAATACTACAAAGAATCAACAACTGGGATTTCATCTTATTTATTAAAATGCTTTTGTGTAGCAAAAGAAATTATTCACAGAATGAAAAGACATCTCACAGAGTGAGAAAAATTTTAGCCAGCTGTCTTCAGGCCAACGACTGACATCTAAAACATACAAATAATTAAAAAGAAATTAGATTCCCCCAAATTTAAAGACATAATCCAAAAATGGGCATCTGAGATGACTGCACAGTTCTCAGAGGAAGAAATACAAATGGCAAATAAATGTACCAAAAAATTCAGCCTTACTCGTCATTCAAAAAAGTTCAGCCTAACTGGGCCGGGGAGATGGCTCAGTAGAATAAGTGCTTGCCTGGCAAGCACAAGGGCCTGCGTTTAATCCTCAGTTCTGGGGAAAAAAAAAAAAAAAAGAAAGAAAATTAAAACAATGTTGAGATTCTATCTCACCCCAGAAAGAATGATTATTATCACTGAAATCAACCAGCAAGGAATGCTGGAGGGGCTGTGGAGAAAAAGGAACTCTTCTCCACTGTTGCTGGGAGTGTAGACTGGGGCAATCACTGTGGAAATCAGTGTGAAAGTTCCTTTAAAAACTAGGATTACAGGTCTCATTTGACCTACTTATCCCCCTTCTGGATATTTTCCTAGAGGAATTAAAAACATTATACTACAGTGCTATATGCACACCATTGTTTACAGCAGCATAGTTCATGATAAATAAATCTTGGAAACAGCCCAGGCACCCATCACCTGAAGATTGGATAAAAGTGTTTGTATTCTCTTTTAAAAAATGCAATTGATCACTATTCAGTCATAAAGAAGAATGAACTTGAAACATTTCGAGGTAAATGGCTCCATCTTAAGACCCTACTCTTATGTGAAGTAGATCAGACACACTTGTAAACACCACATTGTTTCTCTAGTTTGAGTGTAAATAAGGACCAGTATGTATAAAAACTATTGTGAAACAGAAGAAATTGTTTAAAAGAAAGAGGAACTAGGGAAGGGGAGGGGGAAAAGAAAGAAGGAAAAAAAATGATACAGGAAGGATACATGAAACAAAGCTTTTTAAATGTATTTAGTACAGGGTCTACAGGGTCTTACCACACAGATCAGACTTGTCATGATCCTCCTGTTTTCAGCCTCCCAAATGCTGGGATTGCAAGGGCGTGCCACCATGCCCAGTATCAATTGCTGTCTCAGGGTGCCCCCGGGTGGGGCTGGCATAGCATGCTGGGGATTGAACCCCAGTCCCTGCATCTGCCTAAGCAGGTGCTTTAATCTGCTGATCTATCTGGCCTGCCTGAAAGCACGCCTTTATAATATAAGGAATGGAAACGAGATGGGAGGTAGAGGGAGGAGGCCTGGGGAAGAGGCATCAGCATATACCATGCCCAGGGACAACTCCCCTATAATGAGTGTAATGGGTGTCATCATCATGTGTATCTAAATTGTGCCAATAAACTTGCTAAGAATAAAACTGTGGTCTATGTTTTCATGTTGATATTTAAAGGGAAAAGGGGCATTTGAAATTAAATGACTATTAATTATTTAAGCATTTCTATTTTGTAAATTAATAACAGTTAAGAAACAAACTAAGGGGCCAGGGACACAGCTCAGTAGAATAAGCGCTTGCCTAGAAAGCACAAGGTCCTGAGTTCAATCCCTGGTACCACCAAAAAAAAAAAAAAAAAAAAAAAAAAAAAAAAAAAAAGAAAAAGAAAGAAAGAAAGAAACAAACAAACTAATAAGAATATGTTAAATCTCAGAAAGTGGTAAAATATAGAATGACTTGTGTTTACTTTGTATTGTGGTATAGTATTGAATGTGGTTATTAATTCTGTAAGTCTTTAGTTGGAGTTTTTGGGGTCTTCTATGTAGAGTATCATGTCATCAGTGTTCCTGCACACAGTAACAAACTCACCAAAAGAGAAATAAAGGAAACAACACCTTTCACAATAGCATCAAACAGAATGAAATACTTAAGCATTAACCTAACCAAGGAAGTGAAAGCTCTTTATAATGAAGACTATAGTACTCTGAAGGATGAGATCCAAAAGGGTATCAGAAGATGGAAAAATATCCTGTTCCTGGACAGGAAGAACCAAAAGCCAAAATGGCCATACTTACAAAACTATTATGTGGATTTAATGCAATCTCAACTAAAATACCAATAGCACTCCTCACAAAAACTTGAGAAAACAGTCCTGAAATGTATATGGAATCAGAGGAGACCTAGCATTGTGATGCCCCCTAGCATTGTGATGCCCCCTGCCTTGCCTTTGTTGCCCAGAAATGCTCTTAACAAAAGCATTTCTGGGCAACAAAGGCAAGGCAGGGGGCATCATAATCTCTGATTTCAAGTTATACTACAAAGCTACAGTGATAAAAAAGCATGGTATGGGAAAAATAGACTTGTGGATCAATGGAACAGAATAAAAGATGTAGAAACAACTCTAGGCACTCTAAGCTACCAAATCTTTGATAAAGATCCAAACACCTTCTCTACAGGAAGAAAATCTCTCTGACAAATGGTTTTGGGAAAATCAGCTTTCCATATACTGAAGACTAAACATAGACCCATGTCTTTTACCATGCACTAAACTAAAATTGGAATTTATCAAATATCTAAATGTTAAACAGGAACACTTACTCTAATGGGAGATAGAATAGGTAAAACTCTTTAAAGGTGTAAGGACTTTACGAACAAAACCCTGGTCACACAGCAAATATTACAAAGAATCAAAAAATGCAATCATATCAAATTAAAAAGTTCTGCATAGCAAAGGGAGCCATCAGCAAAGTGAAGAGACAACCTGGAAAATGGGTTGAAATTTGCCAGTTACTCCTCAGACAGAGGACAGACATCTAGGATATATAAAAAACTAAAAAAATTAGACACCTCACATTTAAAGACCCAGTCCAAAAATGGGCATCTGATATGAATAATTCTCAGATGAATATAAATAGCCAAGTACATGAAAAAAATGCTTCACATTGCTGGCATTTGAGAAATGCAAATTAAAAGAACATTGAGATTCCATCTTACTCCAGAAAGAATGGCTATTATCAAGAAATCAACCAATAACAAATGCTGATGGAGCTCTGTGTGTGTGTGTGTGTGTGTGTGTGTGTGTGTGTGTGTGTGTGTGTGTATTCCTCTCTATTATTGGTAAGAGGCAACTACAACTACTATGCAAAGCAGTATGGTGATTTCTCACAAAACTACAACTAGAGGTGCCATTTGACCCAACTATTCCCTTTCCAGATAAGTAGTGGAAAGAGTTCAAAGCTGTCATAGCATAGTGACATGTGCACACCCATGTTGATAGCAATACATTTTTAAATAGCTAACTCTTAGAAACAGCGCATATGCCCATCAATAGATGAATGGGTAAAGAAAATGTGATATTTACATATAATAGAATACTACTCTTCCATGAAGAAGGATAAACTTGAGACATTTTTAGGTAAATGGATGCACCTCAATATCATAATCTTAAATGATACAAATTAGACATGAAGTTTAAATATCACATTATTTCTTTTGTGTGAGAAACCTAAACTACAGTAGAGTAAAATGGAGGGTAGATATTATAAAGTAGGAAGAACTTGTTCAAATGGGAAGGGTAACAAGAGACAGAGGAAGGGAGGAGGGAAGGAAGGCAAAATGGGGTTAAATTTCAAAAAGTGGAAATAGAGATTTGTAAATGGGGAAGAGAAGAAAGGGAGGAAGAAAACAATATCTTTGTAAATGGGGGACAAAAATAATTAAAAATGTGTTAACTTCAAGTTCAAATGTCTGATCATGAATGTGATCACTGTGTTCTGAAAACATTCATCGATTTAAAAAAAAAAAGATTAACGAAGCAAAAAAAAAAAAAAATGGATTGCCCCCTCCACCCAAGCCCTGATCATTTACTTCTTCATTAAAAAATTACTTCCTCAGTATTTCATGGATATCAGAGGTTTTCATGTGCATGGTTTTATCAGATCTTTACAATAATCTCAGGTGACAGTATTAATAGGTGATAAAAGATGAGAGAGCTTTAGTACGGTTTTCAGGGAAGATCATAGAGCCTTTGTGGTCAGTCCTTCTGATCTCAGAACCTGAGCACTTGCTCTGGCCTATGCCTCACTCTCTTAAATGAGGAACAGATGCGGTACCTTGTTTTGGCATCAGTCAGTCCAGCATTCTAAGCCTGGTTATCTAGTATGGGTTCCAGTTTATGTATGGAAGGTTGAAGTAGTGCAACTTAAATCTTGTAGAGAATAATCCCAGTCTTGGCTGATAGTAATCCCAGTCCCTGGGGAGGAAATGGGGAAACTCAATTTTGAAAGAATCCTGTTGGAGGAGAGTCACTTGATGGTATTTCTACTAGGGGCAAAGAAACATAAAAAGGACAGGAGTTATCTGAATGTTATTGTTGTTTTAAGCCTTCTGGCTTTCGGGGATGGTGGGAAGAGCGGCTTTACTATTAGCTAGGCTTTGACCTCAGGGGCGCCGTTACTGTCCTATCTAGGTATCATCTCTTTTTCTTCTCTTGGGTTAGAAGCTCTTCTGTGGTGATCACAGGCTTTAGACAATTAGAGGTCATGGAGCAGAGGTCATGAATTTTTTCAGAACATATATTTCCAGTTAGGAGACTGCATTGTTTACAACATAGACAAAACTCATTTTTGAATCCCAACTAGAATTGGCAATTCTGGAAAAGATTTTAAAGATAAAGACAGTCTCTCTTGGAGGCTGAGTTCTAGGCTTAAGGGTGTAGGTGTGGATGTCAGCACAGGATGGTTAGAAGGCTATGCTACCTTCTCTTGCTTGAGAATATGTGTTCTTCATACAACTTTTAAAAATCTGCTTTCCTAAAAGTTCCATGCTAATGGAGTTATAGTTTTTAATTAGAAAAGAGAAAGATGCTGAAAACATGGCTTTAAAAAAGGACCAGCCAGATAGCTTAGCAGATTAAAATGCCTGCTTGGGCAGACGCAAGGACTGGGGTTTGTTTGATCCCTGGCGTGCTGGCCCCACCCCAGAGTGCAATGAGACAGTGATTGAGACTGGGCATGGTGGATTGTGTCTGTAATCCCAGCGGTTGGGTGGCTGAAAACAGGAGAATCACTACAAGTCCAATCTGTGTAGTGACACCCTGTAGACCCTGTACTAAACACATTTTTAAAATCCCCAAAAACTTAAAAGAGAAGAAAGCTTATGGCAGTGGTTCTTAACATTAGCACCATCAGCAGGACCTTTAAAATGTGGCAAAGTTATATCTGGGACAACTGAATCAATATCTATGGTGCAGGGCTCAGCAGCAGCAGTGTCTGAAGCTCCTAGGTCATTCTACTATGTGGCTAACGACAAGAACTAGGGACTCAGTGGCCAGAATCCTTGACTGTTCATGGATTCTCAGGCTTGCCTCACCTCCAGAAGCTCTGATGGCTGGTGTCAGACACGGGGGCCCAGGTAGAGACCTTTAGGCCAAGAGGATTTAGGGTTCTATCTTTTATCTTAATGGTGAGCCTATCTGCCCTGTTCAATAGCCAACTCACAAAAACCAAAATAGGTTTACAGTTGTATTTTTTTTCCTACTTTGAATGGAAGTAACTTTGATTTAAGCCAATAAAAAGTGATCAGTGCTAGGCATGGTGGTGCATACCTGCAATCCCAGCTGTTGAGAGCCTGAGGCAGAAGGATGGCAAATTTGAGCCCAGCTGGGTAAGCCAATTTTAAAAGGAAATTAGAAGACTGAAGACGTGGCTCAGTGGCAAGCACTTGCCTTGTGTGCAGAGGCTCTGTGTTGAAAACCAAGTAACACAGACTCACAGGGCAATGACAAGCAGAAACACTGAAATGACAACCAGGATTTCAAGGCGGCTTTATTTACACTGATGGGTACTGATTGGGGTCATTCTCAGAATATCAGGCCCTGAATTCTGGTGGTCTAGGGCTTATTTTGAATAATGTAAGTTTGTCAGTTGGGGACTGGTTTACACAATGTGCATTGTAGTGACCAGCCGCTTTTAAGGACAGGAGCAACTGGATCTTGAACAGGAACTGTTACCTAGGCAGCTAATGAAGTGGAGTGTACCATTGGCAGTGGGGGTGGTGGTGGGATTTTCTATTACATTGCCCCCTCTTTTAGTTTCCCTGGCAAATCTTTGCTGTGTCTATTACATAAGATCTTCTGAGACAAGGCCCAACTAGAATTTAGATCTGTGTTTTTAACACGACTCTAGCAAGGTAATGAGGAGGCTAATCTTTAACTAGGAGAGTGTCCACTGTGTCTTGGACACTCAGCAAATCTTGGCCAAGTGTTTGGTTATTCTATTCTCTTGGGGCAATCATGCATACAGTTTAAGGCAGAAAACACAGATAACAGGGGGGCAGGGAAGCAAGGAATGGGGCAAACAGCCTAAAAAAGTCCCAAAATCAAGGAATAGGTATGATGCAATCCTGTGAATGATATCCTCAGGCTTCAGCCACATGGACTGGTCAGTGTGCATTGTCTCTTTACAGTGAACTCTGGAGGAGCTGTCCAGGTAAATGTTTAGCAGATCTAAGGCTGAATTTCTGAAACTTGTAGAGGTAGTTAACAAGTACCTGAGTTATATGTGTATGCAGGGATGCCTACAGATATAGCTGATCTTTTAACTGGTCAAAAGCTATGTGTAGTTTTATTTCTGTGCAGTCTATCTCTATATCTTTAAAGGGTGAAAGTCTGCTATGTTGCTGGAGGTTAGGGTCAGTGACACAGACGCTAAAGCCTGAGCTGGCTGTAGGGACATGGGTGCGAATGCAGCGGCCTGACCTTGCAGAGCACACAGTCAGGGCAGGTCTGGTTCTGGGTCACTGGGCAGGTTTCCACACAGCAGCAGTAAGCAATAGCAGAACTTCAGCCAAAATGGCTCTGTGCAAGGTGGTCCCAGCATATCTAGCCTGTCCTAACAAAGCCACTGCCATCTATAAACACGGTATACTCAGCGTCTGTCAGGGAGGTTTACTTTTTTAAGCCTGATTGGCTCAAGAACAGTTTATCAGACAGCACCAGGCAGTCACAGCCTATTGGGCCCAATTCTGTGGGCAGATATGTGGCAGAGCTGTGTGGTTTTATCAACACAAGAGTCAGGCGGGGATTTTTGCATAAGAGTTCTTGGTACTGGGTGAAGTCCAGCTCAGCTTGTGGCACCTGGGAAGTTAGGTCTTGGCCCAATGTGAACTTGTTAGCTTTTTGTTCAGGACACTGGCCAACTATGTGCACAGGTAGCCACAGGGCTGGGGCTGACAGTCATCATTTTTTGTGAACTCAAAGATTCAGATTTTATAGAATCCAGCAGCTCTAAGAAATCTGTGTAGGTTTTTTTTTTTTTTTTTGTAATCAGTTTTTGCCATGCATTGTAGCAGAGCTTTAGTATTTTTCCAGCAGACAGCTTTGGTATCACTCTGGGAACCTGGTCAGGTCAGCTGTGATGGCTTCTCAAAAAATTTTGAACCTCTGGAAGGTTGAGTCCAGGTCAGTTGTAAAGAAGGGCTGGCTGGCAGAAGAGGGTATTCTTAGGTCTAGGCAGGTGCACCAGCAGGCTGTAGGTGGCAGAAGACTGAGGCGACATATACAGAAGTCAGTTGCGGCAGCACTGGCAACTTGGAGATCTTGAACTGGCTTTATAGGCAGGAGAGGCATACTGTTTGATGCAGGTGGGGGCAGCCTTGTGACAGAGCTTGATCTCCCAAGGGGCGTGATTGATAGCAAGTCTTGTGGCGAGTCGTCTGCCCATATTTCTGGAAATGAATCTCTCAAACTTTCAGGGTGATGGCTATCAGGCAGTTCCGACCAATCTAGGCACAATTCTTCCTCCCAGGGTACAGTAAGAGGCAATATCAAGTCTGGGACAGTGGACCTAAGTGTGAGGGAGGCGTCATGTCCCAGGGGAGCCTTAGGGAGTCAAGCACGTACAAGCGCTCATGTTTGATAAAGCGTCTATCTGATGGACACTGTCAAACATGCATTTGCTTTGGCAAAGTTTCTTTTCAGTAAGGGCTCCAGAGGGTAGCTTCAGTTACTTTAGACATTTACTGACTTCTTGCCTTTCTCTTTGAGGTCTGCCAGGAGAGCAGTGTAGAACTGAACTAAGGCTTCATGGCCCTCTGTCGCATTACAGTTCCAGATCGGACGTGCTCTAGGGAGGGCTGTGTTCACACAAGTGTCAGAATCAACCACAGTGACAGGGACTTTTGACTTTAACCAGGCTCGGTCCCCATCTAAAATCCAGCAGTGTTCTTCAGCATTAGCCAGAGGCCATGGTGCAGCAGACAGAACTGGTGATGGTGGCATCACAGCTGGCTGAGCAGCTGGGGGTTGAATGTGACAAAGAGATAGGTTGGACTTGGGGTCCTGAGGCAGAACAGGATCTCTTCTGGCATGGGCTAAATCTGAGAGCTTCTCAGACAGCCTTGTGGGTTTGTTTTGATGGCTAAGATGGCTTTTTGTCATGAAGGACACAGGTGCGGAACCAAGGTGGGAGATTTTATCTCCTTAGACAACTGAATCCAAGTGAACTGGTTGGTCTTTTATCTCAGTCGAAGGGGCTTATGGGAGCAACTTGAAGGCAGAGGAAGGGATCTTTTCCTGCCTTGTTGACAACAGAGTTCTTGCCTAAGATGATTAACAGTCTTTCAAGCTTATGTGTGCTTGGATGCCTGTTTGGGCTTTCTGTGACATATACCAATGGGGGTTGTGGGGGGGGGCGGGTTGCATGGTTGATGTCCAGGCTCAAAGGTGAGTTTTTATACATCTGGGAGGAGTGTTTTCAGAACTCTAGAACTGCAGTTATCCATCTCAGGCTGATGCAGGCATCATTTTACTCTCCAGGAAAGGTCCAAGTTGAATGTGCAGGTTAAACAAGAGTGAGGTTAATTGTCCTCCCAGGCTGCAAGTCTGTACCTGGCAGAAAGGTCTCATGAGAGGCAAGAGTCCCAGTTGACCCAGCAATAGTAACTTTTTGACAGAGGAAATTTTTGAAGACAGAGAATTCTGTTCTATCATCAACAGGAAAGTCACGTGTTTGCAATGACCATGGGCTCTTGGGTGCCAGAGTTGATATGCCATGGTCTGTCCTATCTACTTAGGTCCAACAGGGTGCAACTCATTTGTCAGGGCTGACAGCCCAATTTTTCTCAAAATGTGGAACTCAGAAGGAATTGCTGACAGTCATCTCAGGTGGACATTAAATGATGCTGTCTCACCAGGGTAGGTGCATTTTGGCCCCTATAGCCAAATGCAGGTAAGGAACTACAGCTGGTCCAGTCAGCTGGAAGTAGACAAATTGGGAGTGGGAGTGAGGCTACAGATGTTAGCAGCAACTGCAGCAGCCAAGAGTGCCAGGGAAGAATTTTCAGGAAGAATGGGCCTCTTTCCTTTTGTTTTCTTTGTGATGCAAGGAGTGGTTTCATTTCATTTCTAACTCTGCCAAAGCCCCTTTTCCTGTAGTCAGGGACTGTGGGTTTCAACTAATTAGTTGCTATTCTATCTTTCTACTGTGAATGTTGTGTACCGTTGAACAATGATACAACAAACGGTGGGTGCCCTTCAGAGAGAGAGCACGTTCACATGTCCACCTGGCCATGCCCCTCACAGGAATGTAGGTGCAACTTAGGCAAGGAGGATTCGAAGCCTCTGTTATATGTCGATTGCCACAGGACTGCAGGTGAGGGCTCAATCAGTCACTGAGACCAGTGCTTCCCAGTCTTGGTGCACAGATGAAGCAACCTATTGCTTATGCTGTCCATTAGGCTCACAGAGTAATCATTCCAAGCCTCTCCCCTTGAGGGATGCCTTTAATAAGAGTGAATCAGGATCTTCCACTTGAATTGAGCAAGTTGCCCCTGGGGGTTACACTGGAATCAGGAAGGCAGATAGACAAGAGAGACAGATAGATTGTGTCCTCTTCCCCTTTGGGGTCTGATGTGAGTTACTCAAGTAGGGAGCCAGGAATCCTCCCCTAGATCTCTGAGCAGATCCCAACAGGAAGGTTCTGGAGTATATGCCTTCCTGGCAGGATCTGGAGAGGTCCTTGCTCTGTCTGTGGTGGTCATAAACAGTGACTAAAGAGGTTAGCACAGTCAGTTTTCCCGGCTGACACACCAGATGCAAAGTAGAAACACCAAAAGGACACCTAGGATTTGGAGTCAGAATTGTTCATACTGAGATCACTGATCAGGATCATTCCTAGAATATCAGGCCCTGATATCTCTGGTGGTCTAGGGCTTTTATTGGATAAGCAAGCAGGAAGTACAGAGGCAGAAGGGCTGGTCAATTGGGGATTGGTTTACACAATGTGCATCATAGTGACCAGCTATGCATCACAGGGATCAAATGTTGTAAGATATGAGCGTTCCGATCTGAAACAGGAACTGTTACTTGGGCAACTAAGAAACTGAAGTAGACGAATTACCCGGCTGCGTTGTATGTGTGTGTGTGTGTGTGTGTGTGTGTGTGTGTGCACGCACGCACACACACACATTTTTTTTCCTACAACACAAAGTGATTAGTGTTACAATTTAAAATTATTCATTTTGTTAAATAGAGAACTGTATGAAAACTGGCAACTCCTTTCATTACCCAGAATGTTCATCTGAGCACTTTTGAGAAAGAGGACTAGAGGCAGATTTCTAAAATCCCATCTTCAGATTATGCCACACACCTCGCAGGGCAGCTAGATGGTCTGGAAGTGGGTCTGGACGACTAAATTGCCCATCTCGGCTTTTGTTTTGGTTCACAAATCCCTGCAAGGACACCAGCTACTTAAATCTATTTTCTGAAACTCTACTTATTAGAATAGTCTGTAATCTATTTTAGACCTAGAGTATATAAGTGGTTAAACTTTTTAAAAACAGTAACAAGTGGACAGACCCAGAGCGCAGGCCCAGCGAGTGAGTGAGACGACCCAGGCCACGGGACCCTGAACAGACCCAAAGTGCAGGCCGGGGAGTGAGCGAGATGACCCGCAGAATTCTGAACAGACCCGGAACGGAGGCCTGGTGAGTCCAGCATGGAACCCTTCAGCAGAACTCCCTACAAAGAGGCTTGAGGCAAGACCTACCCAGCTGATTCAGGAGCAGAACATCTTCCCAGAGAGACACAAAGGGTTCAACTCTAACGCCTGCAGCAGAAAGAAGTGGAGCACAGCAGCCAGATCCAAACAACACCCACCTGGAAGAATCTGAACTTTGCAGATCCGGACCTGGTGCTAAGGTAATA